>NC_058518.1:486631685-486932080 GCF_904849725.1 Hordeum vulgare subsp. vulgare | reverse complement strand
TTGCAGATGAGGTCCCCTGTTTGTTCGTCGTACGACCCACCATGCGCAAGGAACCAATTTCTTGCTCTCAATTCCCACTCATCATGGAGTGGTTCAGGTACGATGCCTTTATCTAGCAGATCTTGCTCTTTCTTATCCCACTTTGGGATGGCAGTCTCATAGCCCCCTGGCCCCAGCTTGTGGTGATATTTCTTCTTGTCGGCATTTATCTTGTTCTTTTCTGATAATGTTTGGGCATCTTCTGACTCCTTGTACTCTTGAAATGCCTTCCAGTGATTCGCCTGCTTGGCTAGATACCCCTCGAATACTGGCACTTTCTTTGTCTTCAGATAGTTTTTCCATAGCTTCTTCTTCCAGCTACGGAACAGTTCGACCATCTTCTTTAGAGTCCACTGCTTGACTTGGGCCCTCATTTTGTTTGCGGCGTCTTCATTCTCACATTCTGGCAGGTTGAAATGTGACATGAGATCATTCCAAAGATTATTTTTGTACCTTTCGGCGACATAGTCACTATCGGTTGCCCCTTTGCGCTTGTTCCACTCCCGAACGCTGATCGGGACGTGATCCCTAACGAGAACTCGGCATTGCTTCTTGAATGTGTTAGCAGCATTCTTAGGAAGCTTGGGTTCGCCCGTAGGAAATATCACCTCAAATGTGTAATGCGTCTGTGCATTCAACTTTCTAGTCGGGCCTCGTTTCGTAGCTTTGCTCGATGTGGAGGCCTAAGAGGGAGAAACATTCGTCTAATGAATGTATATGTATACAATATAGAGCTATCTCCAATATTTTTCACATATTACAAGTGATTGTCGAACTTCATATGTATACCTCGCCGGACTTCTCCTCTTCACCGGCTTCTGCATCAGTGGAGCTATCACCTTCTCCGTCATTGGACCTATCTCCTGCCCCATCGGCTTCATCTTCGTGTCGCTCGACCTCCATTCCAACGTCCTGGTTTAGATATGACGACGGAGATTCAGCTGGTTCAACGTCGGGGCCGTCTTTGATTATATCTTCGAGAAGTTCTTCCTCTTCGAGGTTCCTGATATGTGGATCTATAGTTCTGCAAAAAACGGATTCTCTTAACCTTTTTACCAAAAAAGAATTATTTTATCAGGAACTCCGTTCCAAAACAACTTAAGTCCCGGGTCGTGGCTCCACCCGGGACTCCTAGATTTCTGCATAGTATTCAAAGTAGGAGCATTCTATAAGCAAAACCATATTGTAAAATAAAGTAGTATTCAAATTAGCATGCATTCAATTATAAGCTAATACATCATCAATTTTGTCCGTACATCGTCGAATATTATCACTAATACTCCTCGAATACTATCATACATATAGCATCACTAATACATCTAGAACCGTAGCGCCCGACGGGTATCGGCGCGGGCGGTGGACACCCAAAGAGAAGGAACCATCACAGGATCATAGCTCCAGTGAGATCCCCGAAGAACCTGCCAGGTATGCTCGAACATGTCCTCCAACGCAACCATGTAGCGACGGACGTGCTCATCCTCCTCGCTGACACGGTGACGTACCACCTCCGCGGTGTCCGAAAGACTCGACACCCTCACTGGCCCACGCGACCGCCACCAAACAAGGATCGGGTCAACGACGGGCTGGCTCCTCACCAACCTACGCCCCCCGGAAGGTAGCACCTCCCAATACCAGCCGGGCGGAGCCCAGTCCCGGACAGGGCCCCTCTGATCAAGCAGGTGTCCTCCGTCGAGTCGACGACGAGGATGCGGGATAGGCATCGTAAAATGAACTAAAAAAATAAACTAGTTCTATTAATTTTCTTGCTAAAAATAAACTAAGAAACACTATTAACACTTAAGCATATACACTATACAATAGCAAAATTCCTCCTCTTCTTACTTTCATTTTTCTTCTCCTCCTCTTCTTTTCTTCTCTTCTCCTCCTCTTCTTTTCTTCTTTTCTTATACACTATACACTATATACACTATAGCAAAATTCCTCCTCTTCTTATACACTATACACTTAAGCATATACACTATACAATATACACTTTTTCTTCTTTTCTTCTCCTCCTCTTCTTATTTTCATTTTTCCTAATCTTATTTTTTTATTTTTGTTCATATTTCTTCTTCTTGTAACCTTAACCTAATTCTAAATATTACTAACCCTAATAATATAGCACAAACCTAATAACAATAGGAATTAAATGACAAAAAAATCTTTTTCTTTTTCTTCTTTTCTTCTCCTTTTTCCTCTTTTCTTCTCCTTTTTCTTCCTTTCTTCTCCTTTTTCTACTTCTCTTCTCCTTTTTCTTCTTTTCTTCTATACTGGCCGGAGTGTTAGGGAGGAGGGGGCGGGGGCTTACCGGCCGGAGGTGTCGACGGCGCGCGGCGAGGAGGACGGCGCAACGGCGAGGAGGACGACGCGGCGGCGAGGAGGACGGCGCGGCGGCGAGGAGGACGGCGCGACGACGAGGAGAACGGCACGCGGCGGCGAGCAGGACGGCGGGCAGCCTGACGGCGTCGGTTAGTTCGTCGTTGTGCCGCGTCGGGCAGGAGAACGAGAGGAAGAAGAAGAGAAATGGACGAATTGGGTTGGAAATTTTCGAAGTCCCGCTTAAATAGGTGGATCTATAGTCCCGGTGTGTGGCTCGAGCTGGGACTAAAGACCCCCTTTAGTCCCGGGTGGAGCCACGCCCCGGGACTAAAGGCCTCTTTTCGGGCAGACCAAGAGGCAGGAAGCAGGGGGTCTTTAGTCCCGGTGCGTGGCTCCACCCGGGACTAAAGGGGGTCTTTAGTCCCGGGGCGTGGCGTTACCCGGGACTAAAGCCCCTCCTCGGCTGCACGATAAATTTAGTCCCACCTCGCTCAGTGAGGGGGACTAACACTTGTTTATAAGCCCCGTCGCAGCTTCTCCATCGAGCTCCTCTCTAAAGCAGGCTTACGGGCCTAAACTTACTGAAAATTGAAACTATATTCGAAATTGTGGATAAAATTCAATCTGAATTCAAAGAGAATTCAGGTCGAATTTTGTCCACGATTTCTCATATAGTTTCAATTTTATTTTTTTTTCATAATTAATAATTTTGACTATCCAAACTATTAACTTATTTTGTTATTTTCAATTAAAAACTATGTTTATTAAAAATTCTTTTTGCATATTTGAGAATTTGACAAAACTATGATAATGAAAAGTGTTTCAAATTGAATAAATAATGCAAAACTATTATCTATTTTCATAATTAATAATTTTGACTATCCAAACTATTAACTTATTTTGTTATTTTCAATTAAAAACTATGTTTATTAAAAATTCTTTTTGCATATTTGAGAATTTGACAAAACTATGATAATGAAAAGTGTTTCAAATTGAATAAATAATGCAAAACTATTTTCTATTTTCATAATTAATAATTTTGACTATCCAAACTATTAACTTATTTTGTTATTTTTAATTAAAAACTATGTTTATTAAAAATTCTTTTTGCATATTTGAGAATTTGACAAAACTATGATAATGAAAAGTGTTTCAAATTGAATAAATAATGCAAAACTATTTTCTATTTTCATAATTAATAATTTTGACTATCCAAACTATTAACTTATTTTGTTATTTTCAATTAAAAACTATGTTTATTAAAAATTCTTTTTGCATATTTGAGAATTTGACAAAACTATGATAATGAAAAGTGTTTCAAATTGAATAAATAATGCAAAACTATTTTCTAGTTTCATAATTAATAATTTTGACTATCCAAACTATTAACTTATTTTGTTATTTTCAATTAAAAACTATGTTTATTAAAAATTCTTTTTGCATATTTTAGAATTTGACAAAACTATGATAATGAAAAGTGTTTCAAATTGAATAAATAATGCAAAACTATTTTTATTTTCATAATTAATAATTTTGACTATCCAAACTATTAACTTATTTTGTTATTTTCAATTAAAAACTATGTTTATTAAAAATTCTTTTTGCATATTTGAGAATTTGACAAAACTATGATAATGAAAAGTGTTCCAAATTGAATAAATAATGCAAAAATATTTTTTATTTTCATAATTAATAATTTTGACTATCCAAACTATTAACTTATTTTGTTATTTTCAATTAAAAACTATGTTTATTAAAAATTCTTTTTGCATATTTGAGAATTTGACAAAACTATGATAATGAAAAGTGTTTCAAATTGAATAAATAATGCAAAACTATTTTCTATTTTCATAATTAATAATTTTGACTATCCAAACTATTAACTTATTTTGTTATTTTCAATTAAAAACTATGTTTATTAAAAATTCTTTTTGCATATTTGAGAATTTGACAAAACTATGATAATGAAAAGTGTTTCAAATTGAATAAATAATGCAATACTATTTTGTGTGTTCAAATTGCACCATTCAAAGGCACATCACAAATTTTCAACAATTTCTGACTTCAATTGGTATATTTCATGCATTTACTTATTTCCTTTGAGCTAGTTGACCCTGAAATTGAAAAGCACTACAAATGAACTGTGAAAATGTTGAAAGTTGGCATGCTATCATCATTTCACCCACATAGCATGTGTTAAAAAGTTGAGAGGGCTACGACAAAAACTGGATGCAGTTCGTGTACAAAACTGACAATCTCTCTCGAAGTAGCAGCGTTTCGAACGAGAACTCATCTCTTACAAAGGGATTTCATTTTTTTGAACTTATTTGAACTCCATACTTTTTGTGTGTTCAAAATGCACCATTCAAAGGCACATCACAAAATTTTAACAATTTCTGACTTCATTTGGTATATTTCGTGCATTTACTTATTTTTTTGAGCTAGTTGACCCTGAAATTGAAAAGCACTATATATGGTGGACACTAGCTCACCTGATTTTTCAACCGTCGATGATGGTCGCTACTCCGACTTCCCCTAGTGCATAACCAATATCTAGCACAAGGAGAAGAAGGAGAAGCGACCCCCACAACAAAAGTGGTTCCGCGGCACGCCACGTGGTTCCGCTGCACGCCACGTGGGACTAATGGTCTTTCATTTTTAAATGATTGTTTTAATCAAAAACAGATATGTTACAAAAGGGATTTCATTTTTTGAACTTATTTGAACTGAAGACTTTTTGTATATATATGTGGTCGAAATGCATGATACCATGAAGTTAGAAAGGGCTAAACCATTCAAAAGTAGCAAATGAAGTTAGAAAGGGCTAAACCATTGAAATTTGGAAACTATAATGGCACAAACAGAAACTAGACATATATAAATTGGTCCAAGAAGTACATGATACTAGTCCAAACAGTACATAATAATAGCTACAATAGATATATATACAAGTGTTCGACGTTAAGAACACTACTCGTCTGAATCATCTGAATCAGAATGTCCACCTTCCTCGAGGTGACGTTGGCCATAGTGGACGACTCGAATCTTTCGGTACAACTCGTATGAAACATATGCATCTTTTGCTGCATACTCAATGTTGATATCATCAAGTGGGCCCTTCTCCCAAAGTCTGTGCTGAGACTTTGGGAAACTGGTCTTCATATCAGCATATGAATCGTCGATCAAGGCAACTGCCATATGAGCCATCGAAGTCCTGTCATGTCGAAGCCTGAATATCGTTTGGAGATCAACGAGGCAACCAGCTGGTATCTCAATACCGAAGCTGTGCCTCATCTTCAGCTTGTCGTTCCTTATGTCAAAGTTGCGAATAAGTGACTTTACTTCTTTCATTCAAGTGCGTATTCACAACAAAAGAAAAATACAGTACTAACATAATTAATTACATAGGTACCTCTAAGTCTCTGTTTAACAACATATAGGGTACTATTTCCATCACTGAACTCTACCCCTTTTTTCAGATGTGTTGTAGTAGTGATAACAAAAGAGAAAGGGGCATAATTACGATGCAAGATTTTCCTTATCAATTTTCATGCCAAAGAGAAAATCTAAAGAGACAAACTTAAGTCTTCAGAAATCTGCATGATTTTAAAACCACTTTTAATTTCGTTATCTACACATGTACTTAAAGGCACTGGAGTTTTTTAGAGCCGAGGCATGTATGAATATGTTTATTGTGCAAAAGGTACTAGCTGAGACTTTCATGGTAGTATGCAAATATGCTGTCTCTTTACAGTACTTTCTAGTCAGTATACAGTTTTTTCTGCATCAATAATCCTTTTAACAGGAATAGTCAATATATATGGTTTCAGATCCTTATCAACAGGAAATAGTTCCCAAGATACAATTTATTGATGTTCGTTGCAACTGTAAACTCACTGGTACTACAACACTTTGTTCAACCTTCATCTTTTCAGAATTCTACAGTTAAGGAGCAGGCTAATCAAAAGCATCAAACATAGGGAAACTAAAGAAGAGGGTTTTTTTTGACAATGCAAAGCAGGAGCTCTGCCTACTTCCTTAATACAGAAGAAAAAAAATACAGAGTGACCCGGTTTATAATGGAAACTAGGCCAAAAAACCATAAAGCCAGGTAAAAAACAGAGAGAAAACCAAAGAATAAAAAGATGCTACAGCTTGGGGATATGGACTAGTGGAACATGCCCTGGTAAAGGAGAGGTGTTGTGAAGTCTGTATGTTATTGTTCAATATAATGAGAAGCGTTTGAATTTCGGAAAAAATGTGTGACCAAATAAAGCATCAAATTCAGGTCCTAAAAATCTCTTTGGAGCAGTATAATCCAAATACATTGAGGGATAGATATTTATAATCCTTCCCTTCAAAATAACATGTCTATCCACTGGATATTTTGAAACCCAAGAAATTTTGAAAACGTTCTGAGCGAGAAGTCTGTCCAGTGGAATGGACAAACCAAAACGTTTGCTGAAATCAGAGATACAGGCCTTGATGTTTAAGATCAGACTGTTAGCTTGCCGTACGTTCACTTCTACTGATACAATGCAATTGAGCTATCGGATCTGGGTACATGTAAACAATAAACTAGATACCAACAGAATTATGTGCAAATGGATCTTAAGACATGTTAGAGCAAAAGCTGTGGTCCTGAACTGAGCAGAACTACGAAGCTCACACCAAATCGACCTGCCTCGTAGCTTTTGTCAGGAAGGAGGAAAGCTTTTCTACAGGAGTCTGTTTCCCTCTGCAAGCTGCACGTTCGCCGGAGGTGGTGCTGAACAGGACGATGTGGCGCCTGGGGCACCCGTCCAGCGTGGCCCATTGGCCATTCCCTTATGGAGAAGATCAAAGACAGTTAAGAGGCAGACTATAATCCATTTTCGCTACAGGGATATCCTTCCGGCACTAAATTTGGTAGAGGCTAGGGTTCTACCAGGTCTCGGACGTAGGTTGTAGGGGTGGAAGTGCGGGCTGCGAGGTTGGGGACGCCGGCGGTTGGGCGCCGTCGCGGCGTGAGAGAGAGAGAGAGGCGGCTAGGGTTTGGGGCTCTCGTCTCCTGAGGGAGACGACAACAGAATATACTGTTTATTGTCTGATTAATATCGAAGGGGTACATGTGTTTATAAAGGAGGACAGCCTCCACTAAACCCTAGATAACTTGGACTCTAACTTGGACTCTAATATAACTTGGACTCTAATATAACTTGGACTTCTAAGATAGGTAAGATAACTTGGGCTAAGCCCGTAATTAACCCTGCCCACTGGGCCTCCTCCGTTGGTACGTTGTACCGGTCATAACAAAATTACTGAAAAGATCTTGACACGGATGGACGTGTGTTCACCTTTCTGATCTGCAGCAGCTTCACCTGCATCATCTTTAGTTGTCAACATCATGACGCTGTTGGTCCAAGGAACAGCTACCTGGTTCATAGACATCTGAGCTGAGGCCGGAGGCAATCCTCCTTTTCTAAAAAAAAAGACATCTGAGCTGAGTAAGGGTGGTGGAAAATAAGATAAGAAGGTTTGTCAATTCCAAGAAGTTTTTTTTACTTTCGAGATGGGCAGAATACAGTACTGCAAGTTATGAAATGGTTTTTATCTTAGCAACTTGGGCATTGACTTACCCCTACAATAGACTCCTTTTATTGCTGAATGTGGCTGGTATGTTACACATATTTTTCTTGATTGTAGCTAAATGGTGAACATGCGGCATTCCTTCAATTTCATTTTCATGATCGTAACTTCATAAGGGCGCAGGATTATGTAAGTACCTCCCAATCTCTGTTTAACAACATATAGGTTACTATTTGCATCTCTGAACTCTAACCTCTTTTTCAGACATGTTGTAGTAGTGATAACAAAAGATAAAGGGGTATGCAAATGATGGCTTCTGAATTTTGGGTGATTTGCCTTATCGGTTTCTGAATTTTGGGTGATAACAAAAGAGAAAGTGGCATAATTGCAATGCAAATTATGGTTTCTGAATTTTGGGTGATTTGCCTTTCATGCCAAAGCGAAAATCTAAAGAGCCAAACTTGAAGTCTTCAGAAATCTGCATGATTTTCAGACTCTTTTGATTACTTTATCTACACATGTATTTAAAGGCACCAAAGTTTTTAGAGACGACGCATATATGAATATGTTTATTCTGCAAAAGATACTAGCTGAGACTTTCATGGTGGTATGCAATGTGTCTCTTTACAATAGTTTCAAGTCAGTATACAGTTTCTGGCTGCATTAATAAACCTTTTTAACAGGACAAGTCAATATATATGGTCTCAACAAGAATAGTCCTACTGCTGCTGCGGAACACAATATATATCTCTGGTTAGTATATTGTTCCCAAGATACAATTTACTAATGTTCATCACAATTGTAAACCTGCCTGTACTACAACACTTTGTTTAACCTTCATCTTTCTGGAATTCTTTAGTTGAAGAGCAGTCTACTGAAAGTAAGAAGCATCAAGCAGAGAGCAAATAAAGAAGAGGTGTTGTGAAGTCCGTATGTTATTGTGTAAGATAATAAGTAGGATTTGAATTTTGGGAAAACTGTATGGCCAATAAAGCATCAAATTCAGGTCCTAAAAATCTCTTTGGACCAGTCTAATCCAAACATGCATTGATGGATGGATAATTTTAGACCTTCCCTCCAAAAGACCATGTTTATCCACAGGATATTCTGAAACCCAAGAAATTTTGAAAACATTTTCTGCGAGAAATCTATCCAGTGAGATGGATAAACCAAACCGTTTGCTCAAATCAGGGAGACAGGCATTGATATTTAAGGTCAGACTGTTAACTTCCCATACGTTCACTTCTCACTGATACGATAGGACACATCTTACCTTTATACTCCTGAATGTATCCAATCTTCAGTATACATACTCTACCTAAACATTGTATTTTTTCCGGGACAGCACGAGATTTCGACAATTTGTGGCCAGCGCTTCCTTGACATTATGGTGTGTGATCAACCCCAGGAACGACCAACCTGCAGCAAATTCATAGGAGTTACAGATGTAACATTTCTCTTAACGTGGAAGCACAGTTTGTTAGGAGTTGTGTCGGTGGTGCGCCCATTATTCTCTTATTACAATCACGGTATGGAACCCTGCAGCTTTAATGAACTTTTAACAACTGAAGACAAGACATCCACGTAACTTGTACTGTACCCCTAACTAGATTTGTAGTTTTGAGATGATACAGGAAAAGAGCAGGGTTCAGAGAATTTAAGGATTGATGTACCATGAAGCCAAGGAGGGATGCCTTCAACAAGAATCTGTGCACTGAAGATCAAACAGTGCCAAACATAAGGAACTGAAGAACATTTTAATATGCTGTTCGTTCAGGTTCAGACGCAGCAAACCACACTTCTGAATGCGAAATTCGACACGGCTAAGGGGTAATTTAGAAGTGCCTAAATTAGAGTAATTTTGGATACAAGCTAAAACCGGCAGGAAATCTCACAAGTTGGGATACAGGCTAAAACCGACAGGAAATTCGACATAGCACAAGCATTCCTACCGCCGAACACATCGGTCTAGTCAAACATGAGTTGGGATAATCAAAACATGAGTTTTGTGGTCATAACTGAAGAAAAATTCAGAGTTGGGGATAATCAAACACACCATTTGGGGAATCAGATTCAACAACGGAATAACAAACAATGAAAACCAGGCATCGACAGGCACAGATCTAAGAACAGATATCCAACATTTCTCATTTAAATTACCGATGACAACAAGATGGTGACACCAGACAGGCACACTACATCCACCATGGCACGAACATAAACTAGCACGCACATTTCCACCGCGGAACAAAGGCTAAGATGATGGACCTAACAAACGACCACAGCTTCCAGAGAGCAGCCTAGGCCCTCTCTCCACGGATGCGGCGGGCGAGCTGGATGTCCTTGGGCATGATGGTGACGCGCTTGGCGTGGATGGCGCAGAGGTTGGTGTCCTCGAAGAGGCCGACGAGGTAGGACTCGGCGGCCTCCTGCAGGGCGGAGACGGCGGAGGACTGGAAGCGGAGGTCGGTCTTGAAGTCCTGGGCGATCTCGCGGACGAGGCGCTGGAAGGGGAGCTTGCGGATGAGCAGCTCGGTGCTCTTCTGGTACTTGCGGATCTCGCGGAGCGCGACGGTGCCGGGGCGGAAGCGGTGGGGCTTCTTGACGCCGCCGGTGGCCGGGGCGGACTTGCGGGCGGCCTTGGTGGCCAGCTGCTTCCTCGGCGCCTTGCCGCCGGTGGACTTCCTCGCCGTCTGCTTGGTGCGGGCCATGTCGCCGGTGCGCGGGGAGGTCGACTAGGGAGGAGGAGGTCGCTGTGCTCGGGGGGTTGAGGGATTTGGTTGTGAGGAGGAAGGAGTCGACGGGGCGGCGTTAAATAGGAGGCGAGCGCCGAGCGGGCGGGGGATTGGAGTGGGGTGGGCGCGTCAGCTTTGGTTTTTCGGGAGGGAAGATGAGCCTGGAGCGTTGGATGTGTATTCGTGGATGGTCGAGATCTGCTGTCGAGGGAGTGATCCGTGGGGTGGTGGTTCCCGTCCTGTGATTGGTCGGATACGAATGACGCGGATCGTGCGTTCCTGCTGGTGCTACTGATTTGCACGGGAGCTCAACACAATACTGTACCAGATAATCGTTGGTCGTTCTCAATGACCCCCTGATTTCCTAATGATATTGTAAAATTTGTGAGCTAAATAAAGAAAACTCTTCTAATAAACTGGTCGATCAGGTCCCTTTAAAAAAATGGTGGATCACCTTGTATCGTCCGTCGCTATTCATGCATGACGCGTGCCCTTTGTGAATTTAAATTTCTGCAATAAGTTTTTTGTTGCAAAAATTTCTGTAAACAAGACCCCGATTGCATAAGAATTTTGTAATCGGTCTTTTAAATTTCTGCAAAAGACCTCTTTTGCACACAAAATATCTAAAAAAATCTATTATAAAAAAATGCAACAAGATCTATGTTGCGAAAAAATGCAGCAAGTCATGTGTTGCAAAAAAAACATATGCTCGGACTATTGCCACAAGCTAAATATTGAAGAGAGCCTTCTACAACATTACTCTTGTTGCAAAAGATTGGTTGCTTACGTTGAAATGTTGGATGTCTTTGGCGTGTCCATCCAATGATCAACGAGACGGCGAATCTTTACTTATTATCCGCCACGTATAGCGTCGCCCGCTAAATAAAGGTTATTTTTCATGTTAAAAAAAGTTGCACCTAAGCTTAATAGGTCTAAAACAGAGCAGTTGTTACGAGAGTACACGTTCATACAAGAGTTCCACGTGTGTCGTGGGGTTGATCATCCGGTGTCGTGGGGACACGGTCCTCTGTTTGGGTTAGAGCATCTACAACCACCTATGGTAAAAATGACCCCTAAAACTCCCTCGGACGCGCCCGGGCGCGTCCGCGGGGAATGACCGTACACGTCTCAAATAAACACGACTGCATCCAGACATCTCATACTATATTCTCAAATGCGTACAAAAGCATGCAAACTAAAGAACCTACATACTTTGTGCCCTCCCGTGGATACATGGACAGCGGTCACAGCTCCGCCCCCTCTGGCACCTCCGGTTGCTTCATTGCGGCCTCCTCCACCACTATCTCTGCATCGAGCTCGTCGAAGAGGCTGTAGGTCTCCTCCTGCCTCTGTCGGATGAGTCTGGGTTGGCCTCCACCTCGGTCTCATCCCGGATGGAGTCATTGATGACCTGTTGTTGTGCATCTCATCACGGATGGAATCATGGATGGTTTCAGAACTAAATTGATGATCAAATATCAATCAATCAGAGAGAAGACACAGAGCGGTAGGTGGGAAATCACACCCACCTACATGGAACTCTGTGGAAGCAGCTCGCTGCGTCGGCAAGCTATTGTTGTCGAGCCAGTTGTCCAACTCCGAGAAGCCGTCATCATCACCTCTTGTCCCTCCGTCGCCGCCTACTGTATCACCCTCACCGCTCACTTTACCAGCCGCCGCCATGGCTCGAGGGAGAATGGGGGAGAGGGAGAGAATCGGGAGGGGCAGAGGGAAGGGGTCGTTTATGACCTAGCAGCATAGCTAACGGTCGTCACTAGCTCACCGTTACACTAGTCCAACGTGGCACCCGACAGGTGGGTCCATTCTGTCAGAAATCGTGTTAAACGGCTCAAAATCGGTCAATTGTGTTTATTGAAAAAAATTACCGCGAAAGTGGTGGATTTATGGGACCAGCAAGGAATGTGGTGGCAATTCTTCTCAACGCCTGCGAATGTGGTGGTTTTTTGTAATTCACTCCCTGAAGTTGGTCGGGTGGGGTTTTTTGTAATTCACTCCCTGAAGTTGGTCGGGTGGGCTTGTGACAAAGCTGTGGGCATCAAATAGAGAACACTGCAATCTGTCTATTGAGCATAATCTATTAAAATATTGGTTTATTCTCTAATGAGCAGACCTCTTTTATGTAGCACAAGTATATACTTCAAAGCCAAACGACAAGAATGATCGCTAATTTGCTGTCAATACCAGTACCGATCTAACTTGGTATGCTTGTTCCGTTGCCGTTCTGCCGGAGTGATGTTGAATTCTGTAGCATGTCTTCTCAGGAAAGATTAGTATTCATTTGTCCGAGCTGCTTTGGATATCTGAATATAATTCATATAACAGATCCAGTAGATCATTGCAGCTATTGATCAATTCAACTGAAGGATGAAGTTGCTGTCACTGCAAAAGAGGGTATCGTGTATCTGTATTGACAATTCCACAGTTGGAAGCACAGTTAAAGCAAATAAGAAGGTTATTGTAACTACAAATTAACAGAAAAGCAAAAAAAAAAAAGATGATCCTAATTAACTTATAGTAGCAGTTAACATGAACCACATAGCAGTTATCCCTTACAAGTCAGACAGCAAATGTGTACACTATAGTGACTCAATCTAGAACTCGACGTATGAAATGCAGACCAATCCCGGTATCCACTACACATTGCAGCAGAGAAGCAACACAAATGGTGTCCAGTATAAATGCATCAGATCCAATAGCAAAAACAAAGCAAATGCGTGTTTAATTAACTTATAGAAGAAGCAACACAAGTACTACTACGATTCATCCGAGGCTCCTAGTAAATTATGGTAAATCAACTCAGAGACCGACCAGCTAAACAAAATCAGGGACACGGATTGCACAGAGACAAGTTTCATTTCAAACACGATATGCATATAACTTTGCTCCACGATTCAGTTCAAACTACAGAGGAAACAGCGAACTAGACAAGTCGAGGTTCCATCAGACTTGTGGAATCTGCAGGGGGCGACCAGGAGGCATTCACCAAACACTGAAGCCAACACAAATAGGATTTGGTTTGAGTCTACTCCAAAACGCTGACGCCAACAGAATCGGATTTGGGGGCAAAAATTCAGAAGCGAGACATTGCGCTACTGAAGAACACTGTTAATATCTGACCAGTCGCACGAACAAACATCGACAGACAACACGGACCACACAAGAATTCAAGGGTAAACAAACAGCTTCAATTTCCATTCCATCGTAGCACATCCAGACGACAAACGAAACCAAGGCCAGGGCAAAGAGCAGCGAGATGCGGCGATTACAACCCAGGACCGGCCACGAACACTACTACCACTGTGTGCCAAACAAAGCTAGCTGATGGCCTAGCCGCCGAATCCGTAGAGGGTGCGGCCCTGGCGCTTGAGTGCGTAGACGACGTCCATGGCGGTGACGGTCTTGCGGCGGGCGTGCTCGGTGTAGGTGACGGCGTCGCGGATGACGTTCTCGAGGAAGATCTTGAGCACGCCGCGGGTCTCCTCGTAGATGAGCCCCGAGATGCGCTTCACGCCGCCACGGCGCGCCAGACGCCGGATCGCCGGCTTGGTGATGCCCTGGATGTTGTCGCGCAGCACCTTCCTGTGGCGCTTGGCGCCGCCCTTGCCGAGCCCCTTGCCTCCCTTGCCGCGCCCGGACATGGCTGACGATCTCGAGCTGCGAGCGAGCGAGCGGATGTGGAATGTGAGGAACGGTGGTGGTGACTGGTGCTGTGATTTGGGGAGAGGGGCGAAGGGCGTTTTAAAGGGGACGAGAGGTTGAGGAGGCATCTGCCTGCCGTTCGATGCGGATGGAGTGGACGGTCGAGACGGCGATCCGGGGGACAGATGCCGCGGATCGGTGACCTGGCCGAAAGCTTGGCCGGTGGATTGGCGGCCTGGGTCAGAGCTGTGGCGGGAGCTCGAAAATTTTGGGCTGTAGGCGTGGGCTGGGAGACGCGTTCTCGAGATTTGGGGGGCCTGAAACCTGGACCGGTGGATTCTCTTCAGTTTTTCTGCAGGGAACAAACTTCTTTTCCATGAGTTATACTATTTCAAATTCAGAAAACAAGATAAGTCACTAATTCACTGTGAATAGCAATTTAACTTGATATACTTACTGCATTGTTGTGGCATGTCCTCCAATGACAGATTATTATTTCTTCATCCGAACTGTTTTGGAGATCTGAAGATAATCTACGAGAAACTTGCTCGAATGCAGTGCATCACTGCTATTCTTTTTTTTCTTCTAGAATATGCGCAGGCATGTGTGTCATATATTCATAGAAGAGATGGTGGAGAAATCCATCCACAGTCGTACATTAGAAGCTTAATGACCATAGTTATGGATTGCTCTCCGATATTCTACTTGCATTCTGAGTCACACTACATAGAATTTTTTTCCCCAATCATAGAACATATATTGTGCATCAGTAAATAATATTAAAAAAAATGTACAGTTCATAAACATAATACTTCCATTTTCTCCATCCTCACCGCTCCAAAATAAGTGTCATCGTTTTTGTTTCAAATTAGATTGACATGTTTTAAATAAGAGTAGCATCACCCACAAAAAAAAAAAAAAAGAGGGAGACAAGATCGGAACATATATGCAGCATTTCCTGAACCTGTAAGATCGGAAGACAAGACACCAAGTACTCCCTCCGTCCAAGTATATAGGGTATGCGCGTAGTTCTAGGTCGTTAATTTAACTATTTAAATATGTATTATTTATAATAAATAATATACCATTAAATTCATACGGGAATGTAGTTTCTGAATATGTAATTTTTATCGCATATAATATATATTTAACTAGTTAAACTGATAACCTAGAACTACGTGCATGCCTTATACACTTGGACGAAGGTAGTAACTTGTATTGTCGGTATATTTGTAGTTCAGAGCATGGTTCAGACTTGCGGGATTGCAATATAATTAGGCAAAGTAGAGATGCTTTCAACAGAACATTTGCCATGAACATCAAACATACCGGAACTGCCATCAAGCAATTTTCAGGTACCATCTAAACTGCTCGTTCGTTCAAGTTCAGAGGCAGCTAGCCAAATTACTCGCTACAAAATTGACAATCCAATGATAATTCAAGCAAAAGATCGCAGCAAAGTAGAACATGCTAGCTAACAGGCAAGAAATTTGACAACTTAGAAACGGCAATTCAAACGCGGATGCATGAGAACAGGAAGGCAACATTTTCATTTCCATTGCTGATGGCAACAAGAAGGTGCCATCAGATTAGGCACAACACACCCACCATGACAAGAACAACACAGACACATTCTGAAACACTTGCAGCACACACATTTCCACCGATGCCTAACAGGGATCTAAGAGACGACGCATGGATCTCAGACTGCAGCCTAGGCCCTCTCTCCACGGATGCGGCGAGCGAGCTGGATGTCCTTGGGCATGATGGTGACGCGCTTGGCGTGGATGGCGCAGAGGTTGGTGTCCTCGAACAGCCCGACGAGGTAGGACTCGGCGGCCTCCTGCAGGGCGGAGACGGCGGAGGACTGGAAGCGGAGGTCGGTCTTGAAGTCCTGGGCGATCTCGCGGACGAGGCGCTGGAAGGGGAGCTTGCGGATGAGCAGCTCGGTGCTCTTCTGGTACTTGCGGATCTCGCGGAGCGCGACGGTGCCGGGGCGGAAGCGGTGGGGCTTCTTGACGCCGCCGGTGGCCGGGGCGGACTTGCGGGCGGCCTTGGTCGCCAGCTGCTTCCTCGGCGCCTTGCCGCCGGTGGACTTCCTCGCCGTCTGCTTGGTGCGGGCCATGTCGCCGGTGCGAGGGGAGGTTGAGGAGCGCTTGGAGGTTTGGGAGATTGGATTGAAGTGAGGAAGAAGGGGACGGGGCCGGCGTTAAATAGGGAAGGAGGGGAGCGGCACGCCTCCGCAGGCGGGGGGGGTGGAGCGGGGAGCGCGCGTGATTTTCGTTTTCCGGGAGGGATGGTGGAGCGTGGATCGTTGGATGTGTGATGGCTGGACGGTTAGGATCTGATTTCAAGGGCGCGATCCGTGAGAGGGTGATCCGGGTGCTCTGATTGGCGGAAAAGGAGGCCGAGGTAGTGATCCGTGGCGAGGTGTATCGCGTCCTCTGATTGGTCCAAGAGGACACAGCCGGATCATGGCCCGCGTCACTGATTTTTTATCATGATCCGTGTTTGCTCTTTGCACGCAATCGTCGTAGCCAAATGGATGGTTCACGACTTGACTACTTATTCCGATGAAAAGAGTTTTTACTAATCACTGGAAACAATTTTCCGTCGAAAAAAGAATGATTATTAAAAACAATCGTCATGCCATGTCTGAACCTACGTTCACAGAGAACCAGCTGCAAGGAGTAGTCCACGGGTATTATATACTTACTGCATATTACATTGTCTTTCACTATGGTCTATGGTTAAACAACACCATGAATTACAGGATGGTAGGGAAGGGAAGCAACAGGACACAGGCTCGGTGGCTATAGAGGCTTCAGCAGTACATTACAGATTGGGATACTGCCCGTGAACGTCTCTGGCATAAAGTTGTCGCATTTGATCTGGTTGCATATGATGCCTATTTGGATCGGTACATGAGAGGGACATAATTATGCATTGCTCGACACTCTAATACATATGAGATACCGGACCCTCTGACGTCGGATACGTACCCGACATATGATACTTCTGGCTCGAGACAGTACGCGATAATATTTATTATCTTTACCTAATACAACTTGTTGTTGCATAATTTGTCTTGTGTACTTATTAATCATCATCACAATTACGGTGAGTTAGCATATAGTCTTCATACCGAGGTGATGGACTATGGACGACAACTGTCGACTGGACCTCTTCTGGTATCGAGGTCTCAACTCCACTCATGGTTCACGCGCTTGGAGCAGAAGATACGAGATGCCTATAAAGTATCATGTGCACCCGCACTTCAGACGTTGTTCAGCAACAGCACCAGCACCAGCAGAAGTCGCGTCCCTCCGTGCATCGACATCAGCCGCGTCCGTGTCTAGAAGAGCAACCAACGCCCCATACACCACCTCCTAACCAGGCTGGCAGTTCGGCGTGACATCACCCACAGCACCATGCTCCCTCATCGAGCTACGTGTTTCAGCCAACACGACAACATCACGGTCCCATTACGTGTTTCATGTTTCAGCCACATCCGACTTGTATTGTCCCTCCTGCAGGATCCTATACATATCAGGAGGCACCGGCGTCCGGATCCGGGTGCGCGAGTGAACAAGAAGAACCACTATCGCAACAAAACATGTGGCTGGACATGTTTTCGACTCCTTCGCCATGGCCCACACAGGGTACACAGAATGACCATGGCGGGTCCGAGATTCCTCTTCATAACATTAGGCCACCCCACAGGTTTGTATGGAGTACGCCTCCCATGCCCCCAGAGCGCCAAGGCAGGCTCGTCGGTGAGGCTTCTATCTATCAGTAGAGACATGGCTATCTAATTATGTATAAGACATATGTTTATTTTATGCACGGAACTTCTATCTATCATTAAAGACATGGCTATCTAATTATGTATGAGACATACGTCTGTTTTATGTATGAGGTTTCCATGCTCAGTTGATTCAGCGGGGATAACACTTATACTACCAACGACTTGAGATTACAAACACATACTACAGTATACATCTGAATTAAAAGGCATGACTAAACTACCTGAAGGAATCGTCGTCGTCCTCCATCGATGCAGAGCTCTTGCCCTTCGATGACGCAAAGCTCTTGTCCTTCGTCGAGGCAGAGCTCTTGCCCTTCGATGATGAGGTACTCTTGTCCTTGGTACTCGGCATGAAGATATCGTCTTCGTCCTTGCTGTCGTCCCATCCATAAAAATGGATGTTTTAATCCACCATGTATGTGTTAGCCTTTCTTCTTCTATCTTTCATTCAACCTGATAAGTTCGTTCCGTATCTCCTCAAACGTCCTTGGAGCCCACCCCTTCCTAGCTAATGCATGGGCAGCCTCATTCGATAGCGTGTCACTACTAATGAGTTCGTCCCATGAAACTATTTTATTGTCTATCTTGAAATTGCTAGCTAAGCGTAGAAGACATTCGTACATACCTGAGTGAAAACTACGATCAAAAGGATAATGGGACATCTTGACAAAAGTTAGCTATTGGACTACACTGTTATCCCACCTTAGCGTGGAGGGGAGTTTTATAGGTGTCTGAGAGCGAGACGGGAAAAAAATGGTGGGAAAGCGAGCCGGGGAAAAAATGTCTGGAAAGAATTGGTGAGAAAGATATGGCGGGAAAGATATGACCGGAAAACTTAACATGTTCAAACTAAGATACAACTTGCTGAAATTAAGATACAACTTGCTGAAAGTATTCAACAATTTTAGGATACAGTAACATAATTCTACTGAGTCAAACGTGGATATTTTCCTTTTCCATCACCAACTTCTTCTGCTTCCTTGGCCGCACGAGCCCTTTCTTTCTTTCTCTGCCTATCAGCATCACGGGCCTCCTGTCGCTCTCTATAAACCTCCGTCGGTCGAAGTTCCTCTTCTCGGTTTTTCTTCAGCATCTCATCAATCATAGCCCTCTGCTTCACACAGTACTCATGCCACTCTCTCTTCTCCTCTGCTTTCTCCTCTGCTTTGGCCTTCTCGCAACGCTCTTCCAAGTCCAAACTAGCCCATGCACGACGACTTCTTTCACGAATCTCGATCACCGCCGAGTCCGGCATTTCCGTGTCAATCCAACGATAGTACATGCATAGAGAAGGAGGAGACTACAAAAGAAGATAAATGTAAATATCAAGTAAACATAATATCAACAAAGTGTTTATTCTCGATGACATGAGCATATCGGAGGCCTGATGTACGGAGAAATAGAAAAGGGTGGATCTTCCTCATAATTGGCGCACATGAAAAACTTCATGCCCACCCAATCTGAAAAATCCGTCACCTCCTTCACCTTGCAAAGATCACCGCACCAACAACACACTACTTCCACCCCCCGAGGCAAACTAGCATTCTTCATTTTCTGAGGCCTAATGATTTGATCCGAGCAAGACAAACTCATAATGACTAGAGCGTTTGTGTTTTCAAGTGTGGCTGGATGTAGGAGGAAGACAGTCCAATGCCTCCTTTTATAGACTCAGATGACAAGGGCAATGACGGGAAAACGAGGCGGGAACCGAGGCGGATTTTTTTTGGAGGCAAACGAGGCGGGAAAGAAATTGCGGGAAACGAGGCAGGAAAGAAATTGGCGGGAAAGCCTGGCGGGAAACTGAGGCGGGAAAGAAAGGGCGGGAAATTTTATAGATGGGCAATTTTCATATCATGGACATAAAAAATTGTGCATTACGTGGCAAAAAAACATGCACTTATTGATTTTGCCAACATCAATTAGTACTAATTGGTCACGGCTAGGTCGATTAGTACTAATCGGCCTAGCCAAGGCCGGTAGGAGCCCCATGCAAAGTCGACAGGCCTGTCGGCCTAGCCATAGGGGACAAGGAGTAATTGGTCTTGACTAGACCGACAAGATCATATTTTGACAAAAATTCAAATGACGCAATATTTTTCAAAAACAATAAAAAATGCAATATTTTTTAAAAAAAACTTGGGGAATTGATGATTGTGGGTGTTGAAATTTATAGAGGAGGAGATGTGGGCGCTGATTGGTGGAGGGGGTAGTGCCTCGGATCGATGACGTGGAGTGTTGAGATGGTGTGGGTAATTGAGGAGGGCGGGTGCTCGAATTTATACAGGAGGAGACGTGGGTGCTGATTGGTGGAGGGGTCAACGCCTCGGATCGATGACGTGGAGCGCTAGGATGCGCGTCCTCTTTGTCTTGCGAAGCAGATCTCGATGATATATTTCGCATCGATGTCCCGCTCCACAACTGCAACGAGTCAAGGCATCGTAGAATAAGGCATGCATGTGATGCGACTATATTTACTTTTTTTTAGTATATCTTCTTTTTTTATATTTTTGAGTATATCTAATTTGTTGTATTTTCTCTCCAAAATCTGTACAATGTACATGTACGATTTAAACTATGCTATGTTGCTTAACCCATCGTTTTGCAAAAAATATAATGTTCAAAATCATGTTATAATTTGTTCAAAACTTATTCATATGTGTCAAGCGGTTGGGTGTGCGCGGTATTTAGCGGCACTGCTAGAGCGCAACCTACGGCACACTAAATTTTGCAACGTCCGCTAAAGCTACAACACGCCCGCGCACGCTAATACGCTATTTCAGCGCCCAAATTTCTTTTGGTGTGTCGCGGTAGCTCGCCTCGGTTGGAGATGCTCTATGATGTGTTTCTACATAATTGTTGCTTCTGATTTATTTGAGAAGTTGTTGATCCAATCAAAATTATGAATCAAATCCAAAATAAAATACCTCAACTGAATGAGAGAGCTCCATGAGAAATTGTTGAACCGGTCAAAATCAAGAACCAACAAACACATGAATTGAAAATAAGAGCTCCAAAATTAAGCACCACAGTGTATTAGATAGACCATAAAAGAATTAAAGAGAGAGCCCCTTAATCATTGACCCAATCAGAACCGGTGACCAATTTTAATTTGAAGACCTCAATTGAACATGTAACACCTGAATTGAATGAAAGATGTCCAAAATTAGGAAGCATGGTGTATTAGATGATAAAAGAATTGACGAGGGAGCCCCTTAAATCACTAACGCACTCAAAATCGATGACCAAATTTTAAATTGAAGACCTCTGTTCGCCTCAATTAAATGAGAGGGCTCTAAAAGTAGGGAGCATGGTGATAAAAGAATTGACGAGAGAGCCCTTTGAGTCATTGACGCAGTCAAAATTGATGACCCTATTTTAAATTGAAGACCCCAACTGAATGTAAGACCTTAAAAATTAAGGATCATAGTGTGTTGAATATAGATAGATAGATGTGGTCACAAAAATGAACTCCGCCTATGTTGTCTCAACATAGCCGGTCCCAAGCCCGAATAAAGGAGGAGGGTTGTGATAGGCTTGGCGAGCCAACGTTAAAACTCAGCCACTCTTATGGAGATGAAACCCAAAAGATTTTCATTGGGGCGTAACCCTCTCAGCGACGCGCCACATCGGAACCCGGGTGTGGTGGAAAATGGGCAAGGGCCAGTCCGCCATTCCCAGGTGGCGCGCCGTATCGTGACGTGGATAAGGTCGCAAGTGAGCAAGGATCGGGTCGTCGCATCCTTAATGGCGCGCTACATCAACGCCCGTGTGTAGTAGAAAATGAGCAAGGGTCTTCGCATTTGACTCGACGAGTGCGAAGAGTAAGGAAGCTATCCGGGCCTAGAAGGATTCGCTTAGGTAGATGGAACATAAGGTATCTGACACGTAAGCTTCGGGGGGTAGTTGATACAATGGTGAGGAGAGGCGTTGATATCATTTGCGTCCAAGAGACCAAATGGAGGGAACAGAAGGCGGGGGAGGTGGAGGGTACCGGCTTCAAGCTCTGGTACACGGGGACGATTACAAATAGAAATTGAGTAGGCATCTTGATCAGCAAGAGCCTCGAGTATGGAGTGGTAGACGTCAAGAGACATGGGGACCGGATTATCCTGGTCAAGCTGGTAGTTGGGGATTTAGTTCTCAATGTTATCAGTGCGTATACCCCGCAAGAGGCCACAATTAGAACACCAAGAGGGAGTTTTGGAAAGGCTTGGAGGACATGGTTAGGAGTGTACAGATTGGCGAGAGTCTCTTCATAGGAGGAGACCTCAATGGCCACGTGGGCACATCTAACACAAGTTTTGAAGGGGGTGCATGGGGGATTTAGCTATGGCATCAGGAATCAAGAAGGAGAAGACGTCTTAAGCTTTGCACCAGCCTACAACATGATCATAGCTAACACCCGCTCTAAGAAGAGAGAATCACATCTAGTGACTTACAGTAGTGGACAACACTCTAGCCAGATTGATTTCATCCTGGAGAGAAGAGAAGACAGGCGTGCATGCCTAGACTGTAAGGTGATACTTGGAGAGAGTATTGTCCCTCAGCATAAGCTTGTGGTTGTTGACTTCTGCTTTTGGATTAGTGTCCAGCGGGACAAGCGTGCCAAAGTCGTTGGAACGAAGTGGTGGAAACTCAAGGGGGAGGTAGCTCATGCGTTAAGTAGAGGGTCATTAAGGAGGGCCCTTGGGAGGAAGGAGGTGATGCACATAACATGTGGATGAAGACGGCGACTTGCATTCGTAAGGTGGCCTCAAAGGAGTTTAGAGTGTCCAGGGGAAGTAGAAGATAAGCTAAAGATACCTAGTGGTGGAACGATGATGTCCAGGAGGCAATTAAGGAGAGGAAAGATTGTGTTCAGACGCCTATATCTGGATAGGAGTGTAGATAACATAGAGAAGTACAAGATGGCAAAGAAGGTCGCAAAGCAAGCTGTGAGTGAAGCAAGGGGTCAGGCGTATGAGGACCTCTACCAATGGTCAGATGATACGTCTCAAACGTATCTATAATTTTTGATGGTTTCACGATGTTATCTTGTCTTCTTTGGTTGTTTTATGTACCTTTTATATATTTTTTGGGACTAACTTATTAATTCTATGCCAAGTGCCAGTTCTTGTTTTTTCCGTGTTTTTGACTCTTTTCAGATCTGATTTTGGAACGGAGTCCAAACGGAAGAAAAACCCCGAAATGATTTTTTCCCGAACGAAAGAAGATCAGGGGGCCTTTGGGCCAGGCTAGGTGGGCCCCAGGGAGCCCACAAGCCCCCACTCCGCCACCAGGGGGAGGCGGCGGTGGGTAGGCTTGTGGCCTCCCTGGCCGCCCCCTGACCCAGATCTTTGGCCTATAAATTCCCAAATATTCCGCAAAAAATTAGGGGAGCCTCGAAAATACTTTTTCTCCGCCGCAAGCTTCCGTTTCCGTGAGATCTCATCTGGAGACCCTTCCCGGCGCCCTGCCGGAGGGGACTTTGGAGTTGGAGGGCTTCTTCTTCATCATCATCGCCCCTCCAATGACTCGTGAGTAGTTCACTTCAGACCTACGGGTCCGTAGTTAGTAGCTAGATGGCTTCTTCTCTCTCTTGGATCTTCAATACAAAGTTCTCCATGATCTTCATGGAGATCTATCCGATGTAATCTTCTTTGGCGGTGTGTTTGTCGAGATCCGATGAATTATGAATTTGTGATCAGATTATCTATGATATATATTTGAGTCTTTGTTGATTTCTTATATGCATGATTTGATATCCTTGTAAGTCTCTCCGAGTCTTGGGTTTTGTTTGGCCAACTAGATCTATGATTCTTGCAATGAGATAAGTGCTTGGTTTTGGGTTCTACCATGTGGTGACCTTTCCCAGTGACAGTAGGGGCAACAAGGCACACATCAAGTAGTTGCCATCAAGGGTAAAAGATGGAATTTTTATCATTGGTTTGAGATTATCCCTCTACATCATGTCATCTTGCTTAAGGCGTTACTCTGTTCTTATGGACTTAATACACTAGATGCATGCTGGATAGCGGTCGATGTGTGGAGTAATAGTAGTAGATGCAGAAAGTATCGGTCTACTTGTTTTGTACGTGATGCCTATAGATATAATCATTGCATAGATATCGTCACGACTTTGCGCGGTTCTATCAATTGCTCGACAATAATTTGTTCACCCACCGTCTACTTGCTTTCATGAGAGAAGCCACTAGTAAACACTACGGCCCCCGGGTCTATTCACATCCATCGTTTACACCTTCGCTTTTACTTTGCTTTGTTACTTTGTTGCTTTCAGTTCTCACTTGGCAAACAATCTATAAGGGATTGACAACCCCTTCATAGCGTTGGGAGCAAGCTTTTGTGTTTGTGTAGGATCTTGTGATACTCCTCCACCGAATTGATACCTTGGTTCTCAAACTGAGGGAAATACTTACCGTCACTGTGCTACATCACCCTTTCCGCTTCAAGGGAACACCAACGCAAGGCTCCAAGGCCACGGGGTAAATCCTTTGCATACTTGCCTAGGAAGTCCCTTAAGGCGTAGCCGCAGCCGAAGGATTCCTGGTGCCGTCGACACACCTGTTTCTGGCGCCATTGGAAGGACTTTTGTGCATTAGCATAGCTGACATCATCAGACAGGAGGAAGGCAAAAGGGACATCTATAAGATGGCCAAGATCCAAGAGAGGAAGACAAGAGATGTTGAGCAAATCAAGTGCATCAAGGACGGAGCAGAGCAACTCTTGGTGAAGAACGATGAGATTAAGCATAGATGGTGGGAGTACTTTGACAAGCTGTTCAATGGGGAGAGTGAGAGCTCTATCATTGATCTGGACGACTCCTTTGATGATACTAGTAGGCGTTTTATGCGGCGAATCCAGGAGTCGGAGGTCAAGGATGCTTTAAAGAGGATGAAAGGAGGCAAGGCGCTGGGTTGTGATTGTATATCCCCATTGAGGTGTGGACAGGCCTCGGGGACATATCGATAGTATGGCTAACCAAACTTTTCAACTCATTTTTCGGGCAAACAAGATGCCAGAAGAATGGAGACAGAGTATATTATTACCATTCTTCAAGAACAAGTGGGTGTTCAAAGTTGTACTAATTATCGTGGAATTAAATTGATGAGCCATACAATGAAGATATGGAAGAGAGTCATTGATCATCGCTTAAGAAGAATGACAAGCATGACAAAAAATCAGTTTGGTTTCATGCCTGGGAGGTCGGCCATGGAAGCCATTTTCTTGGTAAGACAACTTATGGAGAGATATAGGGAGCAAGAGAAGGAGTTGCATATGGTGTTCATTGACTTGGAGAAGGTCTATGATAAGATACCGTAGAATGTTATGTGGTGGGCCTTGGATAAAAACAAAGTCCCAGCAAAGTACATTACCCTCACCAAGGACATGTACGATAATGTCGTGACAAGTGTTTGAACAAGTGATGGCGACACTGATGACTTTCCGATTAAGATAGACCGCATCAGAGTCAGCTTTGAGCCCTTATCTTTTTGCCTCGGTGATGGATGAGGTCACAAAGGATATACAAGGAGATATACCATGGTGTATGCTCTTTGAGAACGATGTGGTCCTAGTCAATGATAGTCGAGCGGGGGTCAACAGGAAGTTGGAGTTATGGAGGCAAACCTTGGAATCGAAAGGTTTTAGACTTAGTAGGACTAAGACCGAGTACATGTGGTGCGCTTTCAGTACTACTAAGCACGAGGAGGAGGGGGTGTTAGCCTTGATAGGCAGGTGCTACCTCAGAAAGACACCTTTCGTTATTTGGGGTCAATATTGTAGAAGGATGGGGATCTCGATGAAGATGTGAACCATCGAATTAAAGCCGAATGGATGAAGTGGCGCCAAGCTTCTCGCATTCTCTATGACAAGAGGGTGCAACAAAAGCTAAAAGGCAAGTTCTATAGGACGACGGTTCGACCCGCAATGTTGTATGGCACTGAGTGTTGGCTGACTAAAAGGTGACATGTGCAACAACTAGGTGTGGTGGAGATGCGCATGTTGAGATGGATGTGTGGCCACACAAGGAAGAACCGAATCCGGAATGATGATATGCGAGATAGAGTTGGGGTAGTGCCAATTGAAGAGAAGCTTGTCGAACATTGTCTGAGATGGTTTGGGCATATTCAGCACAGTCCGCCAGAAGCCCCAGTGTATAGAGGACAACTAAAGCATGTTGATAATGTCAAGAGAGGTCGGGGTAGACCGAACTTGACATGGGAAGAGTCTGTAAAGAGAGATCTAAATGATTGGAGCATCACCAAAGAACTAGCCATGGACAGGGGTGCGTGGAAGCTTGCTATCCATGTGCTAGAACCATGAGTTGGTCGCGAGATCTTATGGGTTTCACCTCTAGCCTACCCCAACTTGTTTGGGACTAAAGGTTTTGTTGTTGTTGAGATATGGTCAAAAAATTAAATGCTACGAGTTTAGAACTAAGGGCATCCCAACACCGACCCTCAAACCGATGGTAACCGTTCAGACCGGGCAGTACATACGTCCTTTGCCATCCAACGCAGACATGTACTCGTCCGTCGGTCGGTCCGGGCTTTGCAAGAGACCGCAACCACCACCCGCTTGTGACCACCATGACCCACACAAAAAAAACTCTCTCGTGCGAGCGCACAATCTCGCCCGAAGAAGCGTCGCTCTAGACCATTAGGGGCACATTGATGACGGCTTAGAGCGACGCGACCTCTCATTGACGCTCTGGCATTGAAGCGGTACGCCGGTCGAGAGCGGGCACCCACCATTAACCACCCCACTACTTGTCTTGCCATCCATCCGCTATTCAAGCTCTAGCCCTGATCACTCCCGCATCCATCCTCCTCCGCTCACTCTCTCCTCTCTGCATCACGTCCACCATGGCCTCCTCAAGGTTCAAATTCATTTGAGACAACCTCTCGCCCGAGCAAAAGGCGAAGATCACCGCCATTGCTTCCGGTTGTTAGACGGAGGCAGACACGCCAATGGAAGAGGCTATCGATGACAAACTGACACCCCCGTCCTCGCCGACCAATGCCGACATCACCATCGGTGAGGCCCGCGCTCACTAAACCGAGATGGTGTTGGAAGAGCGGCGGGCGCACGCGGACCACGTGTACAACCTTCGCCTCCTCGACGAGCACCCGGGTGCGAAGGAGCAACTCACCGTCGGAACGACCATCATGCCAGATGTGGATGTGGGCAAGTAGGAGGCTGCCCAAGAAATCCACCACAACCGCTCACAGTATCGCGTCCATCGGGCAGAGTTAGAAGCCGCCTTCAAGGAGTTCGACGAGGCGGGAGATGGAGTCTATGGCAAGGACGAGGACGACGTCACTAGCTCCTCGGCACCTCGCCGACACGACGACAATGCCAGCATGTCCGTGCCCCCGTCTGCCTGCTTGCACGGCAACGATGCGAGATTGTTCGCGCCACGCCGGCACGACCACGAAGCCGACATTTTCGCGACCACTACCGACAGCGAGGAAGAGCAACACATGGGAGGCTGTCAACACTTTTATGCCATGAAAGCCACCACTCCTCACTCCTCTCCTCCCGCTGAAGCCAAACTTGGGCGGACTCATCATCATCGGCCGATTAGCCGCAAACAGGTTGCAGAGGCGAAGCTTCATTTTGTGGGGCTCATGGCTGACCGGACATGGGGAACAACCATTGATAGCCATTTTAGGCTAGGCTTTATGGTCTACTTCAAACATGTCGAAAAACATCAAATTTACATAAAAAATATTCAAGTTTAAATGAACAACGTTCGGTTTGTTTGAATTTGCATCAAATTTGTTTAATTTTATTAAATTCCGATCGAGTTGCAAACAAACATATGCAGCCAGCTTTGGATGGCCGGTTCTTGCATCAATATCCACGGATTGGTCCCCCTGTCCACCGACGGAGTGCCCGGTTTGCGGGTTAGAGTTGGAGATGCACTAACCATATTGTGGCCACCGACGAGTGTCCGGTTTGCGGGTTAGAGTTGGAGATGCACTAACCATATTGTGGCTTGTTTAGAGCATCTACAGCCGAACGTAGGAAATATGGCCCTCTAAACTTCCAGGGATGCGTGTCCATTATTTGTCTATGCATGCAACCACACTCACCATTTTCTTCCTCATATATCCGATCACTTGCATGTGATTGGTAGGGAAGAAGAAAGAAAGAAAAGAACGAATAAAGAAAAAGAAAAGATGATCCGTGGTAGGGTCACATCCAATGTGACGGGCTAACCGAACGCGCCCGCAAGCCTTCATACCCTCCATATATTTATCATTAATATAAAGGTTCGCGAACAACACAAACATATAAGAATAATACAATGATCTGGTTGGGTCATTTTTTTTTCCCTTCTCTTTCATGTCCGGTCAGTGACCAGGCTCGTCCACGGGCGTATGAGAGGTCGTTCAAGGCGCCCGTTATAGATGCTGTTAAGATCTTCTTCCTCAATTCCATGAATCCAAGAGTTCTAGCTATTGTCCACCCTGTCAAGTGTTATCACCCGCTTGAGGTTACGCCAAACTGAAAACATAATCCCGAATATGTAACGGGCAACATGGTGCATTTCTCTGTAATACTACAAAATGGATATATGTCGGCAGAAAGAAAGCTGACAGGATACATTTTATGTTGCCGGACAGCTAGAGCATATCATATCATTATTATTGGATACAGGTGAATAATTGCAGAAGAATCATATAGCTCAGCTCAACTCAGCTAACTAGTGAAACATGACCATGCTCGCACACAGGCAGCGCCAATACAGGAACTGTCCATTGAGAATAAGTAGCAGAAACATTCCATCTCAACTCAAGAACTGAGAACTGCTGCCTGTTACTCGAGTTCTTCCCACGCGATAATTTCAGACATAATATTCAGTCGATCCATGGCCACGCCAGTTCAGTTCTACAGCAGAATGCCCAAGCAGACACCAATTTGGCCCCTGTAAGTTCCAGGATAGAAAGGGTAAGCTAATATTTATTTCATGGCAGTGGCCGCTTGGAATTTATTTCATAACATAATGAAAGAACATAACACAATCCCTATCACCATCATTTTTTTATACTTTCTATTACAGTGAAGCACTGAGCTAGAACATGAGAGATCCTGGATGCCTAATAATTATCACTGCGTCAAATAACAAAATTCAAGCACAAAGTGGTGTTCAAGCTAGCACGGTACTAGTATAATAGAGATGAAGCTACGAGGAGAGTTACCAGAAACATACAACAACAAGAATGCCATTTACAGAATGAGTGGTTCAGATGCAGACGAGAGCAACAAACTGTGCCTAGTTAACGGGCTAGCCAGAGATCTAACTATAGGGAACCATAAGCAAAAATAAATAAATACAGGGAGCCAAAAAAAAGGTGAAAATGTTTCAGGAGTCTACTTTACCTTCTCTATGAACACCATTCTCTTGCATTTTGGAACATGCGCAACCAAGGACTGGGACCACCCTTCTCAACCTGCCACTCCTTGGGATACCATGGGTATTGCCACATCATAAATGAACGCTCCGGGTGTGGCATCAGAGCAAGGTGCCTTCCATTAGGGGAGCAAAGGGCCGCAATACCAAGCGGAGAGCCATTAGGGTTGAAAGGATAGACCTCTGTGACGTTATTAGCATCATCGCAGTACCTCAGAGGGGCCAGATTTGAATTCACAACATGAGATAAGACATTTTCATCTGGGAAGAAGGCTCTCCCTTCACCATGAGCACTCCAAATGCCTAAAGTAGAGCCTTCCATACCTCTGAACATTATAGAAGGAGAATCTCCTATGGCCACACTGATAAACCGGCATTCAAAACGGCCAGATTCATTGTGAGTGAACCTTGGCTGGGACATGTCTCCACCTGCACCAAGCGAGCCTCCAACATCTGGTCCTGGTACCCAACCAAGAAGAGCCATTAGCTGACACCCATTGCACACCCCAAGGCTGAATGTGTCTGGCCTATTGTAGAACTCCTGGAACTGCTGTATGAGGGGCTGGTTGAACCTGATAGATGCAGCCCAACCTTTTGCTGAGTCAAGAACATCTGCATAGCTAAATCCACCAACGAATGCAATCCCACGGAATTCCGTTAGAGAAGCCTTTTGGTTCAAGAGATCCGACATTGTGATGTCCCACGGTTCAAAACCAGCAGCATGGAATGCAGCAGACATTTCCCTATCACTGTTGCTCCCTTCCTCGCGAATGATGGCAACCATCGGTTTTGAGGATGCAGACAGTAGTTTCTTGTCTGTGAATTTGGGAGTAAAAGACAAATGCCATGAGGGTGATGTTCGGCTTTTTAAGCCTTCTTTCTCAAGCTTGACACAAGATTTCAGCCGCTGTAGCTCCTCAAGCTGAAAGCTTGTTTCCTCCCACAAATCTCTGAGGTCTGAAGTTCTTTCTTTCAAACGCACCTCACCATCAACAAGCAGCTCTATTTCTTGTGCTGCAGTTACTTCTCCTATCACATTAGCAGAAACCCCAGCCGCCTGAAGTTTTTGCTTCACCACATCAAGGTCATCCAAATGCACTTCAATTACAAGACCAAGCTCCTCCGCAAAAAGTGTTTGAAGAAGGTTATTATCTTTTAATTTTATGTTGAGGTTAACACCACAGTTACCAGCAAATGCCATCTCAAGAATAGTGACAATAAGCCCACCATCGCTAATGTCATGACCGGCAGAAATCAGACGTTCGCTGAGCAATTCTTGAACACCCTCAAAGACCTTTTTCAAGTAAGGGACGTCTTCTATGTCAGGGCAGTCATTTCCAATTTGATCAAACGCTTGTGCGAGAGCAGAACAACCAAGGCGTCGCTTTCCTTTAGCCAGGTCAACATGCAACAGAACCCCGTCCTTCACAAGCTTTAGATCTGGAGTAACCGTCAAGGTTATATCAGGACATGTCACATAAGCACTGATAACAAGATTTCCTGGAGCTTTGACTAGCTCGCCATCACATTGCGCTGCCATAGAAAGGCTATCCTTTCCTCCATCAATTGCAATACCAAGTTGAATCATGCAGTCAGCCATTGCGACAGCAGCATCATACATATCTGCTCCCTCTCCATCAATCTTTGCAGCATACATCCAATTGCCACTTGCTTTGACATCAGCAAGAGATGTAACTTTGGCCCAGACCAGATTGGTCAATGTCTCCCCAACAGCAAGCCTTGCCATTGCCTCAGGATTAAGTAAACCCTTTATTGGTTGTTCTCCAATGGCACAAGCACCACCAGTCAGATCTGTGTATGTCTGTGCAACTACAGCAACATCAGCAAGTGGAAGTTGCAGAGGTCCAACCGTCTGCTGTTGTGCCACAAGACCTGTCACACATCTGTCAACCTTAGTGGTCAAGAAACGCTTTGAACATACTGAGGGAAGCTTCAATACTCTCTTAAGAACATCCATCAGTGTAATCTCGGGTGCTATGTCTAAGGGCTCACTCAATCGAGGAACTCGCTTGAAATCAAAGGTCTTCTGAGGCATATCTCCTAAAACCTTTTCAAGCTCAAGATCAACAGCAGGCGGTGGAGGAGGAAGGCCACTCAACATTGCATGCTCCACAGCAGCACTGTCTATTAAAACAATCTTTCCACTACCATCAATTTCACCAAGGACAGCCATTGAAACTCTCTCTCTCTCACAAAGTGACTGCAACAGGTTTCTGCTCTCAGGCTTCACCAATAATGCATCTTGTTCCTGGTATTCAGCACCCCAGATCTCCAACACAGACAATGTGTGATCACCAACAACAATTGAGCGGATATCAATTTCAGCACCCTTGGGGTAGATTATTTCTTTCACGACGTTGCAGTTTCCTCCAGCTCCCTGATCATGAATGCTGATGATTGGATTCTTCTCTCCCATTTCCACACATGCCCTGATCACGCGATATAATTTCTGTGCCATCTCAGCATCTCCCCGCTGCACTGCATTAAAATCTAGCTCTGCATCATTCTGTCCACTAACCATACTTGAGGCAGCACCACCACCCATACCAATTCTGTATGCTGGACCACCAATCTTCACAACTAGCATGCCAATTTCTGGATCCCCTTTCGATATGTGTGCATGGTCAATCTGCCCAATTGCCCCACTGAACATTATAGGCTTCAGCCATTCACGGCGCTCCCCGTTTGGCAACCTAGAACCAAAATTTCTTGTAAATCCCTGAATTAAAGGCTCGCCAAACTTGTTCCCATAGTCAGAAGCACCGTCGCTAGCATCAATAAGAATCTGCAACGGGGAAGCTAAGTTTGATGGGTATGAAAAGGATGAATCCTCCCAAGGTGCATATGATTCTTCAATTTGAAGGTTTCCAACACAATAACCAGCAGTTGAAGCAACAACAAATGAGCCCTTTCCAGTGGCATGTGTGTCCCTTATGCGGCCACCTGCACCTGTTTCAGCTCCTGGGTAGGGTGCCACGGCACATGGAAAATTATGGGTTTCTGCCGTGAACAGAATGCCTAGTTCACGCATCATAAGGGATAGTGGTGAAGTGGAACCTGGTAGTGCTGGGCGTAGATGATTTACAAGAGTCCCTTTTATTGCACTCGAGTTATCCTTGAACCCAATAATAGAGTTATTAGGGTTAGCCTTCAAGGGACTCTTTACTAACTGAAACAAAGTACTTGGCATGGTCACTCCATCTATTTCAAGCTTTCCATTAAAAAACCAATGTCTGCTGTGCTCACTGTTTGATTGCGCTATGTCAAAAAGTTCCACGGTAGTTGGATTGCGCTTGATGTCATCTCTGAATAGGTGAGTGTAGTACTTGATATCTTGTTCATCAAAAGCCAGACCCATTTTAAGATTTATTTCCTCCAGTGCTTCCCTTCCCCTTTCCATGACTGGTATAACACTGACAGGTTCTGGAACTACATCTGACTGAAATGATGTGAGCTTGCTAGGATAAACACATTCTGTCATCCTGTCATGAATCAAAGCAGCAAAGCTGTTGAGTTGGCTTTCATCAAGTGGGCCACTACCAGGCTGAAGGCACAAAAGATATCTTCTAGACCTCTCCAGGCGAGTTACTTCCATTAATGATAGAGCTTTACAAATCGAGACAGCATTGGTCGAGAAAGCTGTCGAAAATGTCATCCGGGGACCAACCTCAACAAGGAAGGAATAAGGGCTCCTAGAAACTTCCTCCTCCAGAAAGCTCGCTGTTTGTAAGTTGTCAGGTTCATAAGTTTCTGCTAGGAGCCACTTAAGTGTTGAGAGCTTCACAGAACCTAGTGCATCCTCCAACTCAACATTGAAGCATTGCTCAGTCTTTATATCAATAATATTAGAAGAAACCTTTGCCTGCACTTTCCTGAGTAACTCATTGGCCTCACTCTCTTGAAGAAATGGTCTGCGATAGAAGTGAATAATCCTTGAAACTAATTCCATGTCATCGACAGATGGCTCTATCGCTGGACTACTAACTCCCCTGGATAGTGCAGCAGTGAGAGCAGGCATTGGTCGGATATTTGGAACAGTAGCCCTTTGATTAGGTAAACGGCAAAGATGACGTAGGTCCAGGCAATGTCGAACCACTCGTGACCTTCTCAAAGGAGGGTGTCTTGTGGATACAAAACTACTCCTTTGTTTTCCCTGGTACAAAAAGAGAAGCACATGATAATGGTTACATGCCAAAAAGACAAGCATATTTAGTTTATAGTTCAACTGGGTGCATACCATATTACTAGAAAAGCTTTGAAGACGTAGCATATTGCTTCCTGTCATTTCAGCATGAGACGCCATATTCACGAAACCTAAGATACCCCAAGAACCTGTGAACCACAGAACAGGAAATCAGGCACTGAACCACTGGGCATAGCTAAAGTTTAATCTACAGCATTAAAAACTACAAAATGGGTTTGTGTCATTAGCAAATGTAGAATACAGGAATTTATTTCATTATATTTTTACAATGTACTCAAAAAGATAAATGCACACACAGACACACGTCAAGACAAAGGTCAATGTGTTTGTTCATTGTTCCGGATTGCAGATCACGTTGAATGAAAATACAGAGTGGACATGAAACCCCTTAGATTGTGCAACCAGAAACAGACTACTCCCTCCGTCACAAAATAAGTGATTCAAAAATGACTCAGCTTTGTACTAAAGTTAGTGTAAATTTGAGTCACTTATTTTGGGACGGAGGGAGTACTAACTTATTTTATCCAAATGTTCATGAAATTTTAGTAGTTGCAGCATTCACATACTCACATAGACATGGTTCGTTCACTGAATCAGAAAGCTCTCTTATATGAAATAAATAAACTGGGATAAAACCATAAGATGGTCTATCAAATGGCAGATACTTCAGTTCTTTTTTGCTACATAGCATCGATACCGTGACAGGGGATACAGCGAGTATATATATAAATAAGTAATAAAATGTCATGTTATGGAGACTATGGATTGAATGTGTGAGATGAGATCAAAATAGTAGCCCATTTGTTGCATCCATGCCTCTTTTCATCAAGTCCCTGTCTCCTCGATGACTGACTGATGGTCAATTTACTCAATCCCTGATGACTGAATGGTCATCAATTTACTCAATCCTCGTGGTACTTGCGCAGCACTGGCTGTATGTCCCGCAGCAGCCAGCAAGCACGGACACAAGAACATAACGAGAACGCACACAGACACAGCAAGCACGCACGCAAGGGGCAACAGGCACACAAACAGCACGCACGCATTGCGGCACCAGCAAGGCAACAAGCAAGCAAGTGCGGGAGGAGCGGACACCACCGGAGAAGAGCAGGGATTAGGAAGGGAAGGATTTACCTCGCTGGCGACGGCTGACCAGCGGCGGCGGCAGAGAAGACTCGCGGCGGCGGCGGCGCGGTCGCCCGCGAATACTCTGTCCAATTTGCTGCCCGAACGATTTTATTTTTTTGAGGGCTTGCCCGAACGAATTGAGTGCGTTTTGGCTGTTTAGGGTTACGAATGGGCTTGAACTGGGCTTCCCGTGTCCCCTACGGCCGCTTTTGGTTGGTCGTCTTGTTTTGCAGCCCAAAACGCCTGTAAAATACTGTATCGTTTTCTTGCGAGAAAAATACTGTATCGTTTCTGCTGTGTAAAATACTCTATACCCACAGAGCAACTAGTTAGAACAAGCACTCCTGGTGGGGTGGGCTTTGTTCGGTTCTATGGAAAACAAACCTCGAGAGGATTATACCCACGGAGGGATTGGTGACACCCACCCCGTCACCCAATCTCGTAATCCACAATCCCTGTAATACTATTGTCTATTCGGTTAATCCCAACAATCAGAAGTCATTATGCAAGAAACGAATTAAGAACCCTAGAAATTAGAGGACGAGGGGGAGGAAGAAGAGGAGGAGTAGCGAGGGCTTACAAGTCCACCGTCGGGGAAGAAGCATGCCGACGATGGGGTCGTTGTGGTCGCCATAAATCTCGCAGTGGTTTTGGTCTGGATCGCCGCTCAGCTCGCGCCGCCACTGCTGTTGGATGAGGTGCTGGTGGTTGGAGAGGGGAGAGGGAGGGGAAGGGGAGGGGAAGTGTCGTTGCCATCTCCTCCAGTGGCGTTGCCGCTGTCCCTCCTTCTCCGACGCTGGCGCCGCCACGAAATCAAAAGAGGGAGAGAGGGGTTGTGGCGATAGAGAGAGAATAACCGAGCGAGGGTTGTTTCCACGGGGTGGGAGGAGAGGGTTACTTCCCGGCCGTTTTCACGTGGTTTGGGAGGGGTTTGATCGGGATTTCATCCCAGCAGGGGCTAGCTGAAGGCATGTAGCAGGCAGCCCGGGATTGGACCCCGGTCGGGTGAAATCCATGCGGATCTGGGGGGAATGGTGCCCAATCCCGACAGGGTTGGGTATAACCGAACAAAGCCTAAGGATTTTCTAGCCGCCTGGTGCCAGCTTTTCAGCGGGGTGACTGATCCTCTAATAGCTGAGGTGTGACAACCCGATGCCGACGTTCCAGAAGATTTCCCCTTCTTTCCGTTTTCGTCGTGTGTCTATTTTTTATTTGTCGCATCATCATCGCATCATGCGCATCATCTGCATTGCATCAGCATCCCGTTGCCGCCAGTTTTCAAAACTTGCATCCGTTGTTAGTTGCCGGTTTCCGTCGTTGTCCGTTCTGCGCCCGACCGCACTCGCACGCGCCCGCGGCATCGTCAAACCTTGTTTTCAAAAGTGTGCGTAAAACTTTCTCTGATTGGGGTGAGATTTGACGTGCGGTATCATTTTATTATAGCTAGGCCGCCTGTCGAATTTCGTCGCGATCGGAGACCGTCTGGTACCCGAACGGTCGACCGTAGCGGCACCGTATCCGGTCCACCGTCGGACGTTTGTCGGTGTTTTAAAATGCGTTGCAGCGACGCCGCTCTCCCTCTCGTCTCCGGATAACCACTCTTCACAGCCCACTAGTTCCACCTAGCCACCTCCGTTCGTGGTCATCGGATCGCGATCGGACGGACGAGGTCCACCCCACCCGAGACCAACCCTATATAAGCATCACCCCCTAGGAGAACCCTCTCACTTCACTAGGGTTTCCCCTAGCCATTTTTGCAGCCACCCCCCTCAAAACCTCCACCTGCTAGCCCAAACCCTTCAAATCCCGCAGCCCTAGCCTCCCTATTCTTTCCCATCCCTCAGATCTCAGATCTAGGGCTCAGATAGACCCAAATCCCCACCTACCGGACATGTCCGCGGTCAAACCGGACACGTCCGGGTGTCCGCGGTGCCGCATCCTCCTCGCCACAGTCTCCCGCAGCTCCTCCCGAGCTCGTGCCCCAGCAGAACCAGCGCCGCAACCGCCAGGCCACCGGTCCGCCTTCGGCCCCGTCCAAGCCGCCGCGTTGCCGCCGTCGCCCGGATCCGTCGCCCCGCTGCATCCCACCGGCCGCCGTCGCGCCGTCGGAGTTCCCAATCCCCGCCTCTTGGCCGATCCAGATCGGATCGGGAGCTGCCCGATCTGCAGTGCTCCGCCTTCTGCGTCGCGAGGCAGAGCCACCTCGCCCTGCCGCCGCCGTGACCTGCTCCCGATCGGGATCAGGGCAGGGAGCGTCGCTCGTCCCGCATCGCGAGCACCTGGCCCGGCTCCCGTGAGCGCCTGGGCCGGCCAGCGCGAGCAGCGCCCCAAGGCCCATCGGCCTTCCTTGGTCCGCCGTCTCCCTGGCCCAGGAGCGCCCCACCGACCAGGCCTCGGCCTGCCTTCCCTCCTCTCAGTTCCGGCCCAAGGTGAGGCCCCCTCAGTCCAATCTCCCGCCCTGGGCAGCGTTTATTATCCTACGCCCTCTGAGATTTGGCCCGGTTAGATTAATTAGGATTTTCGGAATTATTTTAATTCCAGGAAATATATAGATTTTCAAACGCCCGTAGTTTAATAACCGTTTGTCGGATCGGAGCGAGTAGTATATGGATTTCGTGTAGTTTCTCGCGTAGAATACGTTTTCGCAACTTGCATATTTATTTGACGTTGTTTGACGTGTAGAATGCATAGATTAGTGTGTTGTCTAGATAGGATGGACGCCGTATTTATTTTTTCGCGCGTGTCCGGTTTGCCCGAATGCCGTAGTATAAATGCCCATGTTTTAGGAACTAATTTTCCATGTATTTTAGGGCGGTCAATTTTATTTTTACGTGTAGGGATTTGCCGCTAGTTTAATTTTCCTGTATATAGGTGATTATCTCATATTTATGTGTGGCTTTATTTTGTTGCGCAACCCCAGATATTTTATATGTTTTCGGGGTATTTTTCTGTGCAATTAGTTTTAGCTTTTGAGCAAGTTAGTTCGCGCGATATTTTACCGTGATGCCCTTTTGTTTATTTCATAGGATTTATTCCGTGCTTCGTTTGACGGAGTTGTCAACTAGAGAGTTGATCTTGGATGTTTTGTCTAGCCCCTGGTATTTTTGGTTGCAATAGAAATGCATGTTTAGGTTTAGTTTGCTTGCCCTCAAGTTGCTAGATATAGTGCTGATTTGGAGGAGCTGAAATATTTCCAAGTCTAGAATTTGTTATATTTTGTTGTTGTCTTGTCTTGCTTGTATCTTGTGATCTGTAGCTCTTTTGAGGTTGATCCAATGGAGTTAGTTGTAGCCCTTGTGTTTCTCTAGCTTGCTGTGAATTTTCATGCCATTTGGAGCCCTGTAGCTATAGGTTTTGCTGCTGTCAATATTGCTTCAGATCGAAAACTGCACTTCATGAGGTGTAATTTTCACTAAGTCTAAAATAGTGTGTGGGATGCCATTTTGTGTCTTCTTTCCCTAGTGATCCATGATGCCATGCTAGTTGTTGTTAGTTGTTTGTAGTACTGCTTCTTGCCCTCTTTCGTGTCATGTCTTGCTTGAGTTTATCGGAGTTGTGTAGCCCGTAGTTGTGGGGCGTAGAAAATGCTATGTGGCCGATTTTGGCAGATTGTAGTGATTTCTTGTTTTGCTCGTAGCTTTTGAACCGTAGCTCCGATTTGATCGTGTCCTACATGAAACTTGCTTAGAATCTTGTGTAGATTCATTTTCTCTTGCTGGTTGTATGTTTTGAAGTGCTCGTGACCGTCGTTGCACACATATTGCATTCATGCCATCATATCTTGCGGTGCTTGTATCTTTTGAACTGTAGCTCCGTTGGAGATGTTCTTTATGTGTAGATTGCTTGAAATGACGCGTAGAATTACGTGAACCTATTTGTTTTGCTGTTTAACAACTAATTAAATGCATTAGTTCAGATCTGGGTAGAATTGTAAAGTAACATGTGAGGTCGTCTCGGAGGTGCTATATGTCATTTCCGACCTCATTTAAAATGCCTAGATAGGTAGTTTATTTACGCTTCACCTCTTGCCATGTTTAACCACATTTAATATTGCCGTGTATTTAATTGGGATAGAACTAAATAAACAAACGTGGAGTTTCGTCAATATGCAACTCGTTGCATATTGAACTTCACTTTATGTATAGTGTTTGATTGTGTGATTTGCCATGCCGTGACTTGCATGTTTTCAGCTGCTCATGCATCATATGTGTTGTGCATCGTGTGGTGTATATCGCGTGTTTATTTGTGTTTCCGGTTTGCTTTGTTTCGATAGAGTTCCGCAAGCGTGTCGGATGTGAGGACCCGTTCGACTACGTCGGTTCGTCTGCTTCAGGGAGGCATTCTTCTTCCAAGCGGGATCTCAGGGAAGATGATCATTTCCCCAGATACCATTACTATCATTGCCATGCTAGTTTTACCGTTGCTACCGTTTATGTCTCGTTGCCTACCACATGTTAAATATCAGCCTCTCAACAATGCCATGAAAACCTTCAACCTGTTCAACCTAGCAAACCACTGATTGGCTATGTTACCGCTTGCTTAACCCTGTGTTAGCATTGTTAGTTGCAGGTGCAATTGCTTCCATGTGAAAACATGGGTTCCTTGTCATATCACCATATTAATGCTATTTAATTTAATGCACCTATATACTTTGTAAAAGGTGGAAGGCTCGGCCTTTCTAGCCTGGTGTTTTGTTCCACCTTTGCCCCCTTAGTTTCCGGCTACCAGTGTTATGTTCCATAAATGAGCGCTCCTAACACGATCGGGGTTGTTATGGGGACCCCCTTGATAATTCGTTTTAGATTAAAGCTGGTCTGGCAAGGCCCAACATTGGTACTACATTTGCCTAATCACCTAATAAAATTGCATAGGGACTTTCCGGACCCCGAGGATAATTTAATCAACCCCCGGGCCAGTGCTCCGCATGAGTGTTGGTCCACCCACCTAGCAGTCGGTGGTGCCACCACGGGGCAACTCGAGGTTTGTCTACCGTCCACTATGCATAGACGGTGTGTCCTGAGAACGAGATACGCGGCTCCTATCGGGTTCGTCGACACACCGGGTGGCCTTGCTGGATTAGTTTTACCTTTGACGAGATATCTTGTGCATCGGGATTCCGGTGATGCTTTGGGTAATCTCAGAGTTGAGGTTTCCCACTAGGGAATCCGACGAGATCGCGAGCTTCGTGATTGAGGATTTCTATGCGGCTTGTGGTAATTTGTGATGGACTAGTTGGAGCACCCCTGCAGGGTTAAATCTTTTCGGAAAGCCGTGCCCGCGGTTATGTGGCAACGTGGAAACTTTGTTTAACACTGGTTCTAGATAACTTGAAGTTAACTTAATTAAAATATGCCAACTGTGTGCGTAACCGTGACTGTCTCTTTCGTGAGTTCCTTCTCCGATCGAGGACACGGTGGGGTTATGTCTGACATAGGTAGGTGTTCAGGATCATTCTTTTGATCATCAGTAGTTCACGTCTGCTACGCGTAGATCTTCCCCCTCTTATTTCTGATACTCGTAAGTTAGCCACCATATGTTTTGCTTAGCCGCTGCTGCAACCTCACCACTTAACCTTACCTCACCCATTAAGCTTTGCTAGTCTTGATACCTTTGGAAATGAGATTGCTGAGTCCCCTGTGGCTCACAGATTACTACAACACCAGTTGCAGGTACAGGTAAAGGTTACTTAACGCGAGCGCGTTGATTGTTCATTTGGATTTGCTTCTTCTTCTTCTTCTTCTTCATCGATCTAGGATGGGTTCCAGGCCGGCAGCCTGAGATAGCAAGGATGGACGTCGTTCTTCTTTTGTTGTTTGTTTTCGTCCGTAGTCGGACCCTGCTCTTACTCTAGATGATTATGTATTGTACTGAGGTGACTCTGATGTAGCTTGTGGCGAGTGTAAGCCAACTCTATATATATCTCTTCTGTTCAGTACATGTACTTGTGACGATATCCATTCTTGCGACACGACGAGATGCGCTTCTATCCCTGACGAGGCCCTCGTGCCAAATTGAGGATAGGGTCGCATCTTGGGCGTGACATGAGGCTCTGGCGCTTTGAGAAGGAGTCTTCTTTGCACGGCTGAGAGGCTACTCGGAGATGGTTTTGAAGACACACTGTGTGGACTTGGTTCAGCTTTGGAGCTTGCGCCATAATTCGCGGTCAGTGGTGACGCCTATCTTAGAAGAGATGGGGAAACACATAGCATTTTTTTTCTTCATTTTGTATTTAGCACTGTAATAAAGCGGCAAATACTCCCGTTCATCTATGTGCGAAGCAAGCTAGCACCCTAGATGTGACAGAATGCTGGCTTGATGCGAAGCCTAGTTTCCTTGTAACGCCTCTTTTGACAGACTCTGTCGGGGTCCATGCTGAATAAAACTTCTCATATTTCCACTAAAAAAGCACTCCTACGCGCCCTTACCTCATGCTCAGGCACTGTGCTCTAAGCATTTTCTCTGGATTTCATTTTTTTATTTTTTTCGCACGGGGTTTCAGCTTTTTAGATTGGTTTTTCGGGGTTTTTGGTGTTTCGAATTTTGTTGGTCTTTCTTAATTTTTATGAAAAAAATGAAATATATTTTTTGCATGAAAATACATGTTTTCTGGGGTTTTTTCGTAAGAGGCATGGTTTTGCTTTCGTGAGAGGCACGATCGTGGCTCTCAAAAACGATAAAAAAATAATTTTTTTACGAGAGACACGGTTTGCTTCCGCAAAAGGCACGATCTTGCCTTCGCGCCGTGCCTCTCGAAAAGGAAGGAAAACACAACTCCTTTTTTCTGCGAGAGACGCGATTTTGCTTACGCGAGAGGTACGGTTTTGTCTTCGCGAGAGGCATGATCGTGCCTCTCGAAAACAAAAAAACATGTTTTCTATTTTTTTGTGAGAGGCATAGTTTTGCTTTTGTAAGAGCCACGGCCGTGCCTTCGCGAGAAGCAGGACCGTGCCTCTCGAAAAGGAAGAAAACGCGTTTTTTTGTGAGAGGCATGTTTTTGCTTACGCGAGAGACACAATTTTGCCTTCGCGAGAGGCACGGTCGTACCTCTTAGAAAGGAAAAAACGTGTTTTCTATTTTTTCGCAAGAGGCATGGGTTTGCTTCCGCGAGAGGCACAATTTTGCCTTCGTGAGAGGCACAACCGTGCCTCTCAGAAAGGAAAAACGCGAAAAAACGTGTTCTCTGTTTTTTTCCTATTGAGAGGCGCAATTTTTTTCATCCATTTTTTTCATGAAAAAAAGTTTATCAAAATCTATCAATATGGGATCTAGTCTTAAAAATCTCGATGCGAGAAACCCAAGAGTGGAAACGGTTCGAGATTTGGACGCACGGTTTAGGAGATAAAACATTTTGAAAATACGGATCTACGAAAAAAGGGAAAACTCTCACGTTGTGACAAGTGGCATGCATGCACTGTGCCACTTGTCGCAACCTGGAAAGATGGGAGTGATCTTTGAAAGGTATACTCCTCAGTTAGTGATTTCGGTACACCCACTTGTTGGTTTAGGGCATCCTAAACGTTGACCTCAAATAGCCAGTATATTCAACGTCTTAGTCATGGTGGGGTGTCAGATCTGAGGTTCGATGGTGTATACGGGGTGTTGTCCCGGTTTGATTCATTCAACAGGAAGGGCTTTATTTTTTACGAGCCACCTTTAAGATCTACAAAGCTGCATATCAGTGATGGAGTCGCGTTGTGCTAGGGTGAGGAGGTGATAAGTCATTCTTTTCTTCCATATCTGTTGTGGTGATGCCGGAGGCAGATGACGGGCATTGGTTGTTGGGAACGTTGCATGGGAAACAAAAAATTTCCTACGCACACAAAGACCTATCATGGTGATGATCATCTACGAGAGGAAGATCGGATCTACATACCCTTGTAGATCGCTAAGCGGAAGCGTTAATAAACGCGGTTGATGTAGTGGTATGTCTTCATGATCCGTCCCACGAACCGTCCCATGATCCGTCCCACGAACCGTCTCGTGATCCGTCCCACAAACCGTCTCGTGATCCGCCCCGATCAAGTGTCGAACGGACGGCACCTCCGCGTTCCGCACACGTACAGCTCGATGACGATCTCCGCCTTCTTGATCCAGCAAGAGAGACGGGGATGTAGATGAGTTCCTCGGCAGCGCGATGGCGCTCCGGTGGTGGTGGTGATCTATTCCTGCAGGGCTCCGCCCGAGCTCCACATAAAACCGATCTAGAGGCAGAACTACAAAGTAAAGGTTTAGGGTTGCACGTGGCAAAGTTGTGTCTCAAAAACCCTAAAACCTCTAGTATATATAGGAGGAGGGGAGGGGCTAGCCTTGAGGCTCAAGGGAGCCCCTAGGGTGTCGGCCGAAGTGGAGGAGGGAGGAGTCCTCCTCCAATCCCACTTGGATTAGGACTCCTTCCTTACTTTCCCACCTCTTTTGGATTTTCCGCTTTTTCCTCATGGGCTTTCCTTGGATGACTTTGTCAGCCACTATGCCTTATTGCGCATCCAATAAACCCACATGGACCCATTGGGGCGTGGTGGGACCACCTAGTGGGCCCCCGAAACCCATTCGTAACTCCTGCACGTACACTGCCGACAATGCCCGAAAACCTTCCGGAATCCAAATACCAACTTCCTATATATCAATCTTCGTTTCCGGATCAATCCGGAACTCCTCGTGACGTCCGGGGTCTCATACGGGACTCCGAACAAAACTTCGGTCACCAACACATATAACTCAACTATACCAAAACGTCACCGAACCTTAAGTGTGCAGACCCTGCGGGTTCGAGAACTATGCAGACATGATCTGAGACACTCTCTGGTCAATAACCAATAGTGGGACCTGTATGTCCATATTGTCTCCCACATATTCTACGAATATCTTTATCGGTTGAACCTCTATGTCAAGGATTTAGTTAATCCCGTATGTTGTTCCCTTTGTCCTTCAGTATGTTACTTGCCTGAGATTCGATCGTCGGTATCTCCATACCTAGTTCAATCTCGTTACCGGCAAGTCTCTTTACTCGTTCTGTAATACAAGATCCTGATACGTCCATTTGCATCATGTTTTCATGTTGATATTTATTGCTTTTTGGGTTGTTATTACACTTCGAGGTACAATACTTATGCTTTTTCTCTCTTATTTTGCAAGGTTTACATGAAGAGGGAGAATGCCGGCAGTTGGAATTCTGGCCTGAAAAAGGAGCAAGTTTGAGATGCCTATTCTGCGCAACTCCAAAAGCCGTGAAAATCAACGTGGAATTTTTTGGGAATATATAAAAAATACTGGGCGAAAGAAGTACCACAGGGGCGCCACGTGGAGGCCACAAGCCTGCCAGGCCCGGCCTACCCCCCTGGCGGGGGCTGGAGGGCTTGTGGCCCCCCTGTTGCCCCTCCGGCGCTCATCTTTTGCTATATGAAGGGTTTCGTCCGGAAAAAATATCAGAAGGGAGCTTTTCGGAGGTTTCGCCACCGCCACGAGGGGGAACTTGAGCATAACAAATCTAGAGCTCCGGCAGGACGATCCTGCCGGGGAAACTTCCCTCCCGGAGGGGGAAATCATCGCCATCGTCATCACCAACACTCCTCTCATCGGAGGGGACTCGTCACCATCAACATCTTCATCAGCACCATCTCGTCTCCAAACCCTAGTTCATCACTTGTAACCAATCTCCGTCTCACGACTCCGATTGGTACTTGTAACGTTGCTAGTAGTGTTAATTACTCCTTATAGTTGATGCTAGTTGGATTATTTGGTGGAAGAGTTTATGTTCAGATCCTTGATGCTACTTGATACGTCTCCAACGTATCTATAATTTTTGATGGTTTCATGCTATTATCTTGTTAAACTTTGGATGTTTTGTATGCCTTTTATATATTTTTTGGGACTAACTTATTAACTCAGTGCCAAGTGTCAGTTCGTGTTTTTTCCATGTGTTTGACCCTTTTCAGAGGAGAATTTCAAACGGAGTCCAAACGGAATAAAATCCCCGGAAAGATTTTTTTCCGAAACAAAAGAAGATCGGGAGACGTGAGAACCAAGGCAGGGGGTCCCCAGGGACCCCACAAGCCCCCCAGCCCCGGCCAGGGGGAGAGGCCGGGCCTCACGGGCTTGTGGGCCCCCTGGACCTCCTCTGCCCTAGGTTTTGCGCCTATATATTCCCTAAAATCCCAGAAAAAATCAGGAGATCATCGAAAATACTTTTCCGCCGCCGCAAGCTTGTGTCTCCGCAAGATCCCATCTGGGGCACGTTCTGGTGCCCTGCCGGAGGGGGTATTCGGATATGGAGGGCTTCTTCATCAACACCATGACCTCTCCGATGATGCGTGAGTAGTTCACCATAGACCTACGGGTCCATAGCTAGTAGCTAGATGGCTTCTTCTCTCTCTTGGATCTTCAATACAAAGTTCTCCATGATCTTCATGGAGATCTATCCGATGTAATCTTCTTTTGCGGTGTGTTTGTCGAGATCCGATGAATTGTGGATTTATGATCAGATTATCTATGAATCTTATTTGAGTTTCTTTTGATCTCTCTTATGCATGATTTCATATCCTTGTAATTCTCTTCGAGATGGGGGTTTTGTTTGGCCAACTAGATCTATGATTCTTGCATTGGGAGAAGTGCTTGGTTTTGCGTTCATACCGTGTGGTGACCTCACCCAGTGACAGAAGGGGTAGCGAGGCACGGATCGTGTTGTTGCCATGAAGGGTAAAAAGATGGGGTTTTCATCATTGATTTGAGATTATCCCTCTACATCATGTCATCTTGCTTAAGGCGTTACTCTGTTCGTCATGAACTCGATACACTAGATGCATGTTGGATAGCGGTCGATGTGTGGAGTAATAGTAGTAGATGCAGAAAGTATCAGTCTACTTGTTTCGGACGTGATGCCTATATGTATGATCATTGCCTTAGATATCGTCATGACTTTGTGCGGTTCTATCAATTGCTCGACAGTAATTTGTTCACCCACCATAATACTTGATATTTTGAGAGAAGCCTCTAGTGAACACTATGGCCCCCGGGTCTACTCCACACTATATTTTCAGCCTTACACTTTTACTTCGTTGCACTTTCCGCCTTCAGATCTCACTTTGCAATCAATATTGAAGGGATTGACAACCCCTTTATAGTGTTGGGTGCAAGCTCTTTGTGTTTGTGCAGGTACCCTGGACTTGACGAGATTCTCCTACTCGATTGATACCTTGGTTCTCAAACTGAGGGAAATACTTACTGCTCCTGTGCTGCATCGCCCTTTCCTCTTCAAGGGAAAAACCAACGCAAGCCCAAGAGACGACAGAAGGATCTCTGGCACCACTGTCGGGGAAGAACTTTTGTTGCCGTAGCAGAAGAATTTCTGGCGCCGTTGCCGGGGGAGGATCAAGTCAAGAACTCATCCAAGTAAGTGTCGCAAACTCATCTCTTGCATTTACTTTTTTGCCTCTCGTTTTCCTCTCCCCCACTTCTGAAAAACAAAAATTACAAAAAGATTTGCCTTTTTTCGTTTGCCTTTTTCATTTGCCTTTCCTTTGCTTGTGCGCTATGTGCCTTCAATATGCTTGCATCTTCGCTTGCTGAAAATCTAGTGATATGGATCCTCATCCACTTGCTAATCTCTTTAAGAGTTCCAATTATATTGATCCAATTGCTCGTGAGTTGAGTGCACTTGACTTTCTCTATGGAGTTTTGCTTGAGATGCATGAATCTGAAAATCGTGATGAAGTAATTTATGAAGTGATTCACGAGGGCTCCTTGAATGAAAAGCATGATTGCAATGGTTTCACTATGAGTTCTATTAGTGACAATCATGCTAAAAATATGCAAAACCCTAAGCTTGGGGATGATAGTTTTGCTATGTCCACTATTTGTTGCAATGATCATGATTGGGGTAATGATTTTTCTTATGATCTTGAAAATTTGTTTAAGCCTCATGATGAATATGATATTTGCAATAATATTGAAAGTGGGTTTGGAGATGTCATGACTTTATTTGATGATAATCCCACTATTTTTGAAGAGCGTCAACTTTGCATGCATGTGGATCATGAAAAGAATATCCTATGTGATAGTTACATTGTTGAATTCGAATATGATCCCACATGTAATTGCTACGAGAGAGGAAAATATTGTGGTAGAAACTTTCATGTTACCAAATTACCTCTTGTTATGTTGAGATCGCTATTGTCTCTTTCTTCTTCCTTGCATTTGGTAACTATTGGTTGTCTTGCCAATTTGTCTTCCTATAAAATGCCTATGCATAGGAAGTATGTTAGACTTAGATGTGATTTTCACATGCTTTATGATGCTCTCGTTGTGCTTCAATTCTTGTCTTTTGTGTGAGCATCGTTGAATTATCATTGCCTAGCTAAGGGCGTTAAGCAATAGCGCTTGTTGGGAGGCAACCCAATGAATTTATCTTTTTCTTTTCTATTTTGTTGCGTCCAAACCATCATAATTCTGTTATGGTTGTGTATTTTGTGTTTTTTTGTGTTTGAGCCAAGCAAAACCTTTATGATTAGTCTTTGTGAGGGTTGTTTGATCCTGCTGGAAAAAGACAGAAACTTTTTGCTCACGAGATGATTTTTCATTTTTATTCAGAAAGAGCTTTTGAGTTGATTCTTTTTTCTGCTAGTTGATATGCCTTTTTACCAGGTAGTCGTAATTTTTCAGAATTTTTTAGGTACCAGAAGTATACGAAGTATACAGATTGCTACAGACCGGTCTTTTTTTTATAGATTCTGTTTTTGTTGAGTTGGTTGCTTGTTTTGATGAAACTATGGATAGTATCGGGGGGTACTATCCATGGAAAAGTGAGAATACAGTAACCCAACACCAATATAAATAGAAATCAAGATTGCTACAATACCTAGAGAAGTGGTAGTTTGTTTTCTTGTGCTAATATTATCATGAGTTTCTGTTTAAGTTTTGTGTTGTGAAGTTTTCAAGTTTTGAGTGATGCTCTCATGGACAAAGAGATAAGGAGTGGAAAGAGCTCAATCTTGGGGATGCCCAAGGCATCCCTAGCCAAATTCAAGGACACCAAAAAGCCTAAGCTTGGGGATGCCCCGGGAAGGCATCCCCTCTTTCGTTTTCAATCCATCGGTAACATTACTTGGAGCTATATTTTTATTCACCACATGATATGTGTTTTGCTTGGAGCGTCTTGTATCTTAGGAGTCTTTTATTTTTTTTGTGTCACAATCATCCCGCTGCACACCTTTTCAGAGAGACATGCACTCATCGTGATTTTGCTAGAATGCTCATCGTGCTTCACTTATATCTTTTTGAGCTAGATAATTTTGCTCTATGTGCTTCACTTAGATCTTTTAGAGCATGGCGATGCGTGACTTGGTAGTTGGCTTATGCTATGAAAGTAGTCCCAAAGGTGATAGGTACCCAAAGAGGATACAAAAACCTCCATCTTCATGTGAATTGAGTAGAAAGAGAAGTCTTGATTCCTCTCAATTAGCTTTGAGACATGGATTTTGTAATATTAAGAGTTATGTTAGTAGGGTGTTGTGAATCTAGAAATACTTGTGTTGAAGTTAGTGATTCCCGTAGCATGCACGTATGGTGAACCGCTATGTTAGGAAGTCGGAACATAATTGATCTATTGATTGTCATCCTTTGTGTTGAGGTCGGGATCGCGCGATGGTTAACACCTACCAACCCTTCCCCTAGGAGTATGCGTTTAGCACTTTGTTTCGATTACTAATAAAAACTTTCGCAACAAGTATGTGAGTTCTTCATGACTAATGTGAGTCCATGGGATAGATGCACTTTCACCTTCCACCATTGCTAGCCTCTCTAGTACCGCGCAATTCTCTCCGGTGCACAAACCCACCACATGCCTTCCTCAAAACAGCCACCATACCTACCTACTATGGCATTTTCATAGCCATTCCGAGATATATTGCCATGCAACTCCCACCGTTCCGTCTCATGACTTGTGCCGTCACTCTCATATTGCCATTGCATGATCGTAAGATAGCTAGCGAGATGTTCAACGTCATACGCCAAGCTAGATAGTTGCACATCCCGGTACACTGCGGGAGGCATTTCCTATAGAGTCATCATCGTTCTAAGCTTTGAGTTGTGAGTAAATAAAAGTGTGATGATCATCATTATTAGAGCATTGTCCCATGTGAGGAAATAAAAAAGAGGCCAAGAGCCCCCAACAAAAAAAGAGGCCAAAGAGCCCAAATAAAAAAAAGAAAGAGAGAAAAAGAGAGAAGGGACAATGCTACTATCTTTTTCCACACTTGTGCTTCATAATAGCACCATGTTCTTCATGATTGAGAGCTTCTTGCTTTGTCACTACCATATGCTAGTGGTAATCTTTATTATATAACTCGGCGTGTATATTCCAATGACGGGCTTCCTCAAAATTGCCCTAGGTCTTCGTGAGCAAGCAAGTTGGATGCACACCCACTAGTTCTCCTTTTGAGCTTTCACACACTTATATCTCTAGTGCATCCCTTGTATGTCAATCTCTACTCATTCACATTGATATCTATTAATGGGCATCTCCATAGCCCTTTGATACGTCGAGTCAATGTGACCATCTCCTCCTTTTTGTCTCACAACCACCACCACACTCTATTCCACCTATAGTGCTATATCCATGGCTCACGCTCTTGTATTGCGTGATAGTTATAAAAAGTTTGAGAAAGTAAGAGTGCGAAAACAATTACTTGGCCAATACCGGGGTTGTGCATGATTTACATTAGTTGTGTGAGGATGATGGAGCATAGCCAGACTATATGATTTTGTAGGGATAACTTTATTTGGCCTTGTTATTTCGAAAGTTCATGATTACATTGCTAGTTTGCTTGAAGTATTATTGTTTTTATGTCAATAGCAAACTATTGTTTCGAATCTTACGGATCTGAACATTCATGTCACATGAAATAAGTTGCAAAGGACAACTATGCTAGGTAGAATTCCACATCAAAAATTCAGTCTTTATCACTTCCCTACTCGAGGATGAGAATGACTTAAGCTTGGGGATGCTTGATATGTCTCCAACGTATCTATAATTTTTGATGGTTTCATGCTATTATCTTGTCAAACTTTGGATGTTTTGTATGCCTTTTATATATTTTTTGGGACTAACTTATTAACTCACTGCCAAGTGCGAGTTCTTGTTTTTCTGTGTTTTTGACCCTTTTCAGAGGAGAATTTTAAACGGAGTCCAAACGGAATAAAATCCCCGAAAAGATTTTTTCCGAAACAAAAGAAGATCGGGAGACGTGAGAACCAAGGAAGGGGGTCCGAGGGACCCCACAAGCCCCCAGCCCCGGCCAGGGGGGGAGGCCGGGCCTAATGGGCTTGTGGGCCTCCTGGACCTCCTCTGCCCTAGGTTTTGCGCCTATACATTCCCTACAATCCCAGAAAAAATCAGGAGATCATCGAAAATACTTTTCCGCTGCCGCAAGCTTGTGTCTCCGCAAGATCCCATCTGGGGCACGTTCTGGTGCCCTGCCGGAGGGGGGATTCGGATACGGAGGGCTTCGTCATCAACACCATGACCTCTCCGATGATGCGTGAGTAGTTCACCATAGACCTACGGGTCCATAGCTAGTAGCTAGATGGCTTCTTCTCTCTCTTGGATCTTCAATACAAAGTTCTCCATGATCTTCATGGAGATCTATCCGATGTAATCTTCTTTTGTGGTGTGTTTGTCGAGATCCGATGAATTGTGGATTTATGATCAGATTATCTATGAATCTTATTTGAGTTTCTTCTGATCTCTCTTATGCATGATTTCATATCCTTGTAATTCTCTTCGAGTTGTGGGTTTCGTTTGGCCAACTAGATCTATAATTCTTGCAATGGGAGAAGTGCTTGGTTTTGGGTTCATACCGTGCGGTGACCTCACCCAGTGACAAAAGGGGTAGCGAGGCACGCATCATGTTGTTGCCATCAAGGGTAAAAAGATGGGGTTTTCATCATTGGTTTGAGATTATCCCTCTACATCATGTCATCTTGCTTAAGCGTTACTCTGTTCGTCATGAACTCAATACACTAGATGCATGCTGGATAGCGGTCGATGTGTGGAGTAATAGTAGTAGATGCAGAAAGTATCGGTCTACTTGTCTCGGACGTGATGCCTATATGTATGATCATTGCCTTAGATATCGTCATGACTTTGCGCGGTTCTATCAATTGCTCGACAGTAATTTGTTCAACCACCGTAATGCTTGCTATTTTTAGAGAAGCCTCTAGTGAACACTATGGACCCCGTGTCTACTCCACACTATATTTTCAGCCTTACACTTTTACTTCGTTGCACTTTCCGCCTTCAGATCTCACTTTGCAATCAATCTTGAAGGGATTGACAACCTCTTTATAGCGTTGGGTGCAAGTTCTTTGTGTTTGTGCAGGTACTCTGGACTTGACGAGATTATCCTACTGGATTGATACCTTGGTTCTCAAACTGAGGGAAATACTTACTGCTCCTGTGCTGCATCGCCCTTTCCTCTTCAAGGGAAAACCCAACGCAAGCCCAAGAGACGACAGAAGGATATCTGGCACCACTGCCGGGGAAGAACTTTTGTTGTCGTAGAACTACTCATTACCTCTCTGGTCATGAATATGATTATGCTTTGTGAGTAGTTACTTTTGTTCGTGAGGACATGGGATAAGTCATGCTAATAATAGTCATGTGAATTTGGTATTTGTTCGATATTTTGATGTGTTGTATGTTATTTTTCCTCTAGTGGTGTTATGTGAACGTCAACTACATAACACTTCACCATTATTTGGGCCTAGAGGAAGGCATTGGGAAGTAGTAAGTAGATGATGGGTTGCTAGAGTGACACAAGCTTAAACCCTAGTTTATGCGTTGCGTCGTAAGGGGCTGATTTGGATCCACTAGTTTAATGCTATGGTTAGACTTTGTCTTAATTCTTCTTTCGTAGTTGCGGATGCTTGCGAGAGGGGTTAATCATAAGTGGGATGCTTGTCCAAGTAAGTGCAGTACCCAAGCGTTGGTCCACCCACATATCAAACTATCAAAGTAACGAACGCGAATCATATGAACATGATGAAAACTAGCATGACAGAAATTCCCGTGTGTCCTCGGGAGCGTTTTCCCTCCTATAAGACTTTGTCCAGGCTTGTCCCTTGCTACAAAAGGGGTTGGGCCTCTTTGCTGCACCGTTGCTACTTTTGTTACTTGTTGCTTGCTACGAATCATCTCACCATACAATCACTTTGTTACCGATAATTTCAGTGCTTGCAGATATTACCTTGCTGAAAACCACTTGTCAGATCCTTCTGCTCCTCGTTGGGTTCGACACTCTTACTTATCGAAAGGACTACGATTGATCCCCTATACTTGTGGGTCATTGATACGTCCATTTTGCATCATGCTTTCATGTTGATATTTATTGCTTTTTGGGCTGTTATATTACTTGTGGTACCATATTTATGCCTTTTCTCTCTTATTTTGCATGGATTATTTGAAGAGGGAGAATTCAGGCAACTGGAATTCTGGACTGGAAAAGGAGCAAATCCTAGTCCACTATTCTGCACATCTCCAAATGCCCTGAAAATTTACGTGGATTTTTTTGGAATATATTAAAAATACTGGGTGAAAGAACTACCGGAGGGGGCCACCAGGGCTCCACAAGCCCCCACTCCGCCACCACCCCCCTGGTGGCGGTGGCCAAGCTTGTGGGCTGCCTGACGGCCCACTAGCCCCCCTCTTCTGCTATATGAAGCGTCCTGGTCTGGAAAAAAATCAAGAGGGAGCTTTTTCGTGGTTTCGCCGCCGCCACGAGGCGGAACTTGAGCAGATCCAATCTAGAGCTCCCGCAGGACGATCCTGCCGAGGAAACTTCCCTCCCAGAGGGGGGAATCGTCACCATCGTCATCACCAACACTCCTCTCGTCGGAGGGGAGGCATCTTCATCAACATCTTCATCAGCACCATCTCTTCTCCAATCTCTAGTTCATCTCTTGTAACCAATCTTCGTCTCGCAACTCCGATTGGTACTTGTAAGGTTGCTAGTAGTGTTGATTACTCTTTGTAGTTGATGCTTGTTGGATTACTTGGTGGAAGAGTTTATGTTCAGATCCTTGATGCTATTCATTACACCTCTGGTCATGATTATCATTATGTCTTGTGAGTAGTTACTTTTGTTCCTGAGGACATGGGATAAGTCATGCTGATAATAGTCATGTGAATTTGATATTCGTTCGGTATTTTGATATGTTGTATGTTGTTTTTCCTCTAGTGGTGTTATGTGAATGTCGACTACATAACACTTCACCATATTTGGGACTAGAGGAAGGCATTGGGAAGTAGTAAGTAGATGATGGGTTGCTGGAGTGACAGAAGCTTAAACCCCAGTCTATGCGTTGCTTCGTGAGGGGCTGATTTGGATCCACTAGTTTAATGCTATTGTTAGACTTTGTCTTAATTCTTCTTTTGTAGTTGCGGATGCTTGCGAGAGAGGTTAATCATAAGTGGGATGCTTGTCCAAGTAAGGGCAGTACCCAAGCGCCGATCCACCCACATATCAAACTATCAAAGTAATGAACGCGAATCATATGAACATGATGAAACTAGCATGACAGAAATTCCCGTGTGTCCTCGGGAGCGTTTTTCCTCCTATAAGACTTTGTTCAGGCTTGTCCCTTGCTACAAAAGGGATTGGGCCACTTTCTGCATTGTTTCTACTACTTGTTACTTGTTACTCTTTGCTTGCTACGTTTCACCTCGCTACACAATCACTTGTTACCGCTACTTTCAGTGCTTGCAGTTATTACCTTGCTGAAATCCGTTTATCAGAGCCTTCTGGTCCTCGTTTGGTTCGACACTCTTACTTATCGAAAGGACTACGATTGATCCCCTATACTTGTGGGTCAGCAAGACTCTTTTCTGGCGTCGTTGCTGGGGAGTGAAGCACCTTTGGTAAGTGGAAATAGGTAAGGAAACATTTATATACTGTGCTGAAATTTATTGTGATTTGTCACTATGGAAACTCTTCCTTTGAGGAGTTTGTTCGGGGTATCTTCACCATGAACGGAAGCACGAGGAGTTGCTCCTCAACCTGAGGAACCTACTGAAAATATCTTTTATGAAATTCCTTTGGGTATGCTTGAGAAACTGCTGGCTAATCCTTTCACAGGAGATGGATCTTCACATCCAGACTTGCATCTATCTATGTAGGTGAAGTTTGTGGTTTATTTAAGCTTGCAGGTTTGCCCGAGGATGAGGTAAAGAAGAAAGTCTTTCCTTTATCTTTGAAGGATAAGGCGTTGACATGGTATAGGCTATGTGATGATACTGGATCATGGGGCTACAATCGGTTGAAATTGGAATTTCATCAAAAGTTCTATCCTATGCATTTAGTACATCGTGACCGGAACTTTATTTATAACTTTTGGCCTCGTGACAGGGAAAGCATAGCTCAAGCTTGGGGGAGGCTTAAATCAATGCTATATTCATGCCTCAATCATGAGCTCTCAAGAGAAATCATCACTCAAAACTTTTATGCTCGGCTTTCTCATGAAGATCGTACCATGCTTGACACTTCTTGTGTCGGTTCTTTTATGAAGAAGGATATTGATCACAAGTGGAATTTATTGGAGAGAATGAAACGCAAATTTGAAGATTGGGAGCTGGAGGAAGGTAAGGAGTCAGGTATGAATTTCCAGTTTGATTGCGTTAAATCTTTTGTTGAGACAAACACTTTTAGAGATCTTAGCGCTAAGTATGGACTTGACTCTGAGATAGTAGCTTCTCTATGTGAACCTTTTGCTGCTCATGTTAATCTTCCCAAAGAGAAGTGGTTTAAATATCATCCTCCTGTAGAAAGCAACATAGCCAAAACCAATCTAGTTGAGGAGAAAATCATAGCTTTTAGTGATCCTGTTGTTCCTTGTGCTTACACTGAGAAACGACCATACCCTGCTAGGATAAAGGATTATTCTAAAGCTCCAACTGTGATACGTTGGGGTTACATTAGACCACTTGCACCCCCTGAGGAGATTAGAGTTGAACCTAGTGTTGCTATTATCAAAGATCTCTTAGCCGAAGACATAGATGGGCATGTTATCAAATTATGTGAGGACTCCGCTAGAATTGCTAAACCTCATGCGAAAGACAAACACGGACCTGTAGTTGGCGTGCCCATTGTTTATGTTAAGATAGGAGATCACTGTTACCATGGTTTATGTGATATGGGAGCTAGTGTTAGTGCTATACCCCGTTCTCTCTATGATGAAATCAAAGATGAGATTGCACCTGCTGAGTTAGAACCCATTGATGTCACTACGCTAGCTAATAGAGACACTATCTGCCCTCTGGGAATTGTGAGAGACGTAGAAGTCCTGTGTGGTAAGACGAAGTATCCTACTGATTTCCTCGTCCTTGGTACTGCACAAGATAGCTTTTGTCCCATCATATTTGGTAGACCCTTTCTCAACACTGTCAATGCTCACATTGATTGCATTAAGCAGATTGTCACAGTAAGTTTCGAGGGTGTGTCTCATGAATTTAACTTCTCCAAGTTTGGAAGACAACCCCATGAAAGAGAGTCGTCTGGTAGGGATGAAATCATTGCTCTTGCCTCTATTGCCGTACATCCTACGGATCCTTCAGAGCAATATCTTCTTGAGCATGAAAATGATATGCATATGGAGGAGAGAGATGAGATAGATAAAATTGTCTTAGAACAATATCCTATTCTCAAGAATAATCTTCCTGTTGAACTGCTTGGGGATCCTCCCCCACCAAAGGGTGATCCTGTGTTCGAGCTTAAACAGTTGCCTGATACTCTTAAGTATGCCTATCTTGATGAGAAGGAGATATATCCTGTCATTATTAGTGCTCTCCTCTCAGAGCGCGAAGAGAAGAAGTTGTTAAAAACTCTGAGGAAGCACCGCGCTGCTATTGGATATACTCTTGATGATCTTAAGGGTATTAGTCCTACTCTATGTCAGCACAAGATTAAAACCGATCCTGACTTTAAACCAGTGGCTGATCATCAAAGGAGATGGTTCCGCAGAACCAAAAAACAGGGACCCAGGATAAGAGAAATACCAATTTTTTTCATGATCACGGCGCCGTGGAACTGAGCAGCCTATAGTCGAAAGGCCAGAAAATTCTATTCCGACTAAGTGCGTCACAGGAATGACCTATTCCTTTATTCATGAGCCAGATGATGGACATGAAGGGGAACATGGGCTTGTGGCCCGGACTCTAGGTATATGAAAGAGGTCGTTAGAAAAGAAATATTAAAGCTTCTGGAAGCAGGAATCATTTATCCTGTCGCTCATAGTGATTGGGTAAGTCCAGTACATTGCGTACCTAAGAAGGGAGGTATCACCGTCGTTCCTAATGATAAGGATGAACTAATCCCACAAAGGATTATTACCGGCTATAGAATGGTGATAGACTTCTGAAAATTGAACAAGGCAACCAAGAAAGATCATTATCCTTTGCCGTTCATCGACCAAATGCTAGAAAGGCTATCAAAGCACACTAATTCTGCTTTCTAGATGGTTATTCAGGTTTCTCGCAAATACCTGTTGCACAATCTGATCAAGAGAAAACCACTTTCACCTGCCCTTTCGGTACCTTTGCCTATAGATGTATGCCTTTTGGCTTATGTAATGCATCTGCCACCTTCCAAAGATGTATGATGGCTATATTCTCTGACTTTTGTGAAAAGATTGTCGAGGTTTTCATGGACGACTTCTCCGTTTATGGGTCTTCCTTTGATGATTGCCTCAGCAACCTTGATCGAGTCTTACAGAGATGCGAAGAAACCAACCTCGTCTTGAATTGGGAGAAGTGCCACTTTATGGTTAATGAAGGTATCGTCTTAGGACACAAAATCTCTGAAAGAGGCATTGAAGTTGATAAGGCTAAGGTTGATGCAATTGAGAAAATGCCTTGCCCCACATATATCAGAGGTATACGAAGTTTCTTAAGTCATGCTGGTTTCTATAGAAGGTTCATTAAAGACTTCTCTAAGATTTCTAGGCCTCTTACCAACCTCTTGCAGAAGGATGTTCCTTTTGTTTTTGATGAGGATTGTGAGGAAGCCTTTGAAATACTTAAGAAGGCTTTGATAAGCGCACCTATTGTTCAACCACCTGACTGGAACCTGCCCTTTGAAATCATGTGTGACGTTAGTGATTATGCGGTTGGTGCTGTTCTAGGACAAAGAGTTGACAAGAAGTTGAATGTCATTCACTACGCTAGAAAAACTCTAGACAGTGCCCAAAGAAACTATGCTACTACGGAGAAGGAATTTTTAGCAGTCGTGTTTGCATGTGAAAAGTTTAGATCTTACATAGTTGACTCCAAAGTCACTATTCACTCTGATCATGCTGCTATTAAGTACCTTATGCAGAAGAAGGACGCTAAGCCTAGGCTGATCAGATGGGTTCTCTTGCTACAGGAATTTGATTTGCACGTCGTTGACTGAAAGGGTGCTGATAACCCTGTAGAAGATAACTTGTCTAGGCTAGAGAATGTCCTTGATGACCCACTACCTATTGATGACAGCTTTCCTGATGAGCAACTAAATGTCATCCGCACTTCACTTAGTGCATCGTGGTATGCCGATAATGCAAACTATATCGTAGCCAAATACATACCACCCAGTTTCACCTATCAGCAAAAGAAGAAATTCTTCTTTGATTTGAGACACTACTTTTGGGATGATCCTCACCTTTATAAGGAAGGAGTAGATGGTGTTATTAGACGTTGTGTGCCTGAACATGAACAGGGACAGATCCTGCAGAAGTGTCATTCCGAAGCCTACGGAGGACACCATGTTGGAGATAGAACTGCCCATAAGGTATTGTAATCAGGTTTCTATTGGCCCACTCTCTTCAACGATGCTCGTAAGTTTGTCTTGTCTTGTGACGAATGCCAAAGGATAGGGAACATCAGTAAGCGTCAAGAGATGCCTATGAACTATTCACTTGTCATTGAACCATTTGATGTCTGGGGCTTTGATTATATGGGACCCTTCCCGAGTTCCAATGGGTACACTCACATCTTAGTTGCTGTGGATTACGTTATATTACTTGTGGTACCATATTTATGCCTTTTCTCTCTTATTTTGCAAGGATTATTTGAAGAGGGAGAATTCATGCAGCTGGAATTCTGGACTGGAAAAGGAGAAAATCCTAGTCCACTATTCTGCACATCTCCAAATGCCTTGAAAATTTACGTGGATTTATTCTGGAATATATTAAAAATACTGGGCGAAAGAAGTACCGGAGGGGGCCCACCGGGGCTCCACAAGCCCCCACTCCGCCACCCCCTGGTGGCGGTGGGCAAGCTTGTGGGCTGCCTGACGGCCCACTAGCCCCCTCTTCTGCTATATGAAGCGTCCTGGTCTGGAAAAAATCAAGAGGGAGCTTTTTCGTGGTTTCTCCGCCGCCATGAGGCGGAACTTGAGAGATCCAATCTAGAGCTCCGACAGGACGATCCTGCCGAGGAAACTTCCCTCCCGGAGGGGGGAATCGTTGCCATCGTCATCACCAACACTCTTCTCGTCGGAGGAGAGGCATCTTCATCAACATCTTCATCAGCACCATCTCCTCTCCAATCCCTAGTTCATCTCTTGTAACCAATCTTCGTCTCGCAACTCCCATTGGTACTTGTAAGGTTGCTAGTAGTGTTGATTACTCTTTGTAGTTGATGCTTGTTGGATTACTTGGTGGAAGAGTTTATGTTCAGATCCTTGATGCTATTCATTACACCTCTGATCATGATTATGATTATGTCTTGTGAGTGTTGGAAATATGCCCTAGAGGCAATAATAAAATGGTTATTATCATATTTCCTTGTTCATGATAATCGTCTATTGTTCATGCTATAATTGTATTAACAGGAAACAGTAATGCATGTGTGAATAAATAGATCACAATGTGTCCCTAGCAAGCCTCTAGTGGGCTAGCTCGTTAGTCAATAGATGATCATGGTTTCCTGATCATGGCATTAGATGTCATTGATACCGGGATCACAACATTGGGAGAATGATGTGATGGACAAGACCCAATCCTAAGCATAGCACTAGATCGTATTGTTCGTATGCTAAAGCTTTTCTAATGTCAAGTGTCTTTTCCTTCGACCGTGAGATTGTGCAACTCCCGGATGCCGTAGGAGTGCTTTGGGTGTATCAAACGTCACAACGTAACTGGGTGACTATAAAGGTGCACTACGGGTATCTCTAAAAGTGTCTGTTGGGTTGGTACGAATCAAGATCGGGATTTGTCACTCCGTGTGACGGAGAGGTATCTCTGGGCCCACTCGGTAGAACATCATCATGAGCTCAATGTGACTAAGGAGTTAGTCTCACGATGACATGCTACGGAACGAGTAAAGAGACTTACCGGTAACGAGATTGAACAAGGTATAGGTATACCGACGATCGAATCTCGGGCCAGTTCTATACCGACAGACAAAGGGAATCATATACGGGATTGATTGAATCCTTGACATCGTGGTTCATCCGATGAGATCATCGTGGAGCAAGTGGGAGCAACCATGGGTATCCAAACCCCGTTGATGGTTATTGGCCAGAGAGGTGTCTCGGTCATGTCTGCATGTCTCCCGAACCCGTAGGGTCTACACACTTAAGGTTCGATGACGCGAAGGGTTATAGGGAATTGTTATACGAGGTTACCGAAAGTTTTTCGGAGTCCCGGATGAGATCCCGGACGTCACGAGGAGCTTCGGAATGGTTCGGAGGTAAAGATTGATATATAGGACGGATGGTTTCGGACACCGGAAGTGTTTCGGGCATCACCGGTAACGTACCGGGACCACCGGGACCACCGGAGGTGGCCCCGGGGATCCACCAAAGGGGGGCAACGACCCCGGGAGGTAAGGTGGGACAAGTAGGGAAGGGAACCAGCCCCTAGGTGGGCTGGTGTGCCTCCGCACTCAGCCCAATGCATGGGGGAGAGATAAGGGGGGGGGCAAACCCTAAGCCAGGTGGGCCTAAGGCCCACCAGGGGTGCGCCACACCCCTCCTCCCCCCTTGGCCGCCGCACCAGCCCTCATCTAGGGCTGCCCCCCCAGGAGAGGGAAACCCTCAAGGGGGCGCAGCCCCTCCCTCCCCCTATATATAGTGGGCACTTTTGGCCATTGGAGAACATACTTTTGCCTCTCTCTCGGCGCGGCCTTGCCCTTCTTCCTCCTCCTCTCTGCCGGTGCTTGGCGAAGCCCTGCCGGGAGACCTCGTCTGTCCATCGACACCACGCCGTCGTGCTGCTGGAGTTCTTCCCCAACCTCTCCCTCCTCCTTGCTGGATCAAGGTGCGGGAGACGTCACCGGGCTGCACGTGTGTTGAACGCGGAGGTGCCGTAGTTCGGCACTAGATCGGAATCGCTGCGAGTACGACTCCATCAACCGCGTTCTAGCAACGCTTCCGCTTAGCGATCTTAAAAGGTATGAAGATGCTCTTACCCCTCTCCCATTGCTGGTCTCTCCATAGGAAGATCTGAATATGCGTAGGAAAATTTTGAATTTATGCTACGTTACCCAATAGTGGCATCCGAGCCAGGTTTTCTATGCGTAGATTCTATGCACGAGTAGAACACAAAAGTTGTGGGCGATGATGTGTCAATTTGCTTGCCGCTACTAGTCTTATTCTTTTCCGGCGGTATTGTGGGATGAAGCGGCCTGGACCGACTTTACACGTATGCTTACGTGAGACTGGTTCCACCGACAGACATGCACACCGTGCATAAAGGTGGCTAGCGGGTGTCTGTCTCTCCTACTCTAGTCGGATTGGATTTGATGAAAAGGGTCCTTATGAAGGGTAAATAGCTTTGGCATATCATCGTTTTGGCTGTCACGTAGGTAAGAAGGCGTTCTTGCTAGAAACCGAAATCAGCCACGTAAAACTTGCAACAACAATTAGAGGACGTCTAACTTGTTTTTGCAGGGTTTGACATGTGATGTGATATGGCCAAAGTTGTGATGTTGCATGTATGATGTATGAGATGATCATGTTATTGTAATAGGTTTCACGACTTGCATGTCGATGAGTATGACAACCGGCAGGAGCCATAAGAGTTGTCTTAATTTATTGTATGAGATGCAACGCCATGTGCTTACTACTTTTACTTCATTGCTAACGGTTAGCTATAGTAGTAGTGATAGTAGTAGTTGGCGTGACGACTTCACGGAGACACGATGATGGAGATCATGATGATGGAGATCATGGTGTCACGCCGGTGACGATGATGATCATGCGATGCCTGAAGATGGAGATCGAAAGAGCAAAGATGATAATGGCCATATCATGTCACTATATGATTGCATTGTGATGTTTATCATGTTTTACATCTTATTGCTTAGAACGACGGTAGCATAATAAGATGACCCCTCTTAAAATTTCGAGGACGTATTCCCCTAAGTGTGCACCGTTGCGAAGGTTCGTTGTCTCGAAGCACCACGTGATGATCGGGTGTGATAGATTCTAACGTTCGCATACAACGGGTGTAAGCGAGAATTACACACGCGAAACACCTAGGTTGACTCGACGAGCTTAGCATGTACAGACATGACCTCGAGTACAAGAGACTGAAAGGTCGAACATGAGTCGTATGGTTGAATACGATCAGCATGAAGTTGCTCACCATGGTGACTAGTCCGTCTCACGTGATGATCGGACACGGGTTAGTCAACATGGATCATGTATCACTTAGATGACTAGAGGGATGTCGATTTAAGTGGGAGTTCATACCTAATTTGATTAAATGAACTTAATTGTCATGAACTTAGTCTAAAAGTTGTCTTTATAAATATTGTTGATGGCCAACGTCAACCTCAATTTCAATGCATTCCTAGAGAAAAACAAGCTGAAAGATGATGGTAGCAACTATGCGTACTGGGTTCGCAACTTGAAGCTCATCCTTGAAGCAGCTAAAAAGGCTTATGTCCTTGATGCGCCGCTAGGTTACCCTCCCGCTCCCGCAGCAGCCCAGGACATTCTGAACGTCTGGCAAACGCGGAGTGATGACTACTCTCTAGTTAGGTGTGGCATGTTATACAGTTTAGAAACGGGGCTCCAAAGGCATTTTGAGCAACACGGAGCATATGAGATGTTCCAGGAGCTGAAGCTAGTTTTTCAAGCTCATGCCCGTGTCGAGAGATATGAAGTCTCCGACAAGTTCTTTAGCTGTAAGATGGAGGAGAACAGTTCTGCCAGTGAGCACATACTCAAAATGTCTGGGTTACACGGTCGTGTGACTTCACTTGGAGTCGAACTTCAGGATGATGCTATAATCGACAGAATCCTCCAGTCTCTCCCACCAAGCTACAAAGGCTTTGTGCTTAACTACAACATGCAAGGGATGGAAAAGACCATTCCCGAGTTGTACTCGATGCTCAAGTCTGCAGAAGTAGAAATCAAGAAAGAGCATCAAGTGTTGATGGTCAACAAGACCACTAGTTTCAAGAAAGGCAAGGGTAAGAAGAACTTCAAGAAAGACGGCAAAGCTGTTGCCGCGCCCGGTAAGCCAGATGCCGGGAAGAAGAAAAAGAATGGACCCAAGCCTGAAACTGAGTGCTTCTATTGCAAAGGAAAAGGTCACTAGAAGCGGAACTGCCCCAAATACTTAGCGGACAAGAAGGCCGACAACGTTAAAGGTATATGTGATATACATGTTATTGATGTGTACCTTACCAGCGCTCATAGTAGCTCCTGGGTATTTGATACCGGTGTTGTTGCTCACATTTGCAACTCAAAGCAGGAACTGCGGAATAAGCGGAGACTAGCCAAGGACGAGGTGACGATGCGCGTCGGGAATGGTTCAAAGGTCGATGTGATCGCCGTCGGCGCGCTACCTCTACATCTACCGTCGGGATTAGTTCTAAGCCTTAATAATTGTTATTTAGTACCAGCTTTAAGCATGAACATTGTATCAGGGTCTTGCTTAATGCGAGACGGCTACTCATTTAATTCACAGAATAATGGTTGTTCTATTTATATGAGTGATATGTTTTATGGTCATGCTCCGCTGGTGAATGGTTTATTCTTGATGAATCTCGATCGTGATGTTACACATATTCATAGTGTGAGTACCAAAAGATGTAAAGTTGATAATGATAGTCCCACATACTTGTGGCACTGCCGCCTTGGTCATATCGGCGTTAAGCGCATGAAGAAGCTCCATACTGATGGACTATTAGAGTCTCTTGACTTTGAATCATTTGACACATGCGACCCGTGCCTCATGGGCAAGATGACTAAGACTCAATTCTCAGGAATAATGGAGAGAGAAACCGACTTATTGGAAATAATACATACTGATGTGTGTGGTCCAATGAACGTTGAAGCTCGCGGTGGCTATCGTTATGTTCTCACTCTCACCGATGATTTGAGTAGGTATGGATATATCTACTTAATGAAGCACAAATCTGAGACGTTTGAAAAGTTCAAGGAATTTCAGAGTGAGGTTGAGAATCAACGTGACAGAAAAATTAAATGTCTGCGATCTGATCGTGGAGGAGAATATTTGAGTCACGAGTTTGGCACACACCTAAGGAAGTGTGGAATCGTTTCACAACTGACGCCGTCTGGCACACCGCAACGCAACGGAGTGTCTGAACGTCGTAATCGCACTTTATTAGATATGGTACGATCTATGATGTCTCTTACCGACTTACCGCTATCATTTTGGGGACACGCATTAGAAACTGCATCATTCACTTTAAATAGGGCACCGTCTAAATCCGTTGAGACGACACCGTATGAACTATGGTTTGGCAAGAAACCTAAGTTGTCGTTTCTTAAAGTTTGGGGCTGCGATGCTTATGTGAAGAAACTTCAACCAGAAAAGCTCGAACCCAAAGCGGAGAAATGCGTATTCATAGGATACCCTAAGGAAACTATTGGGTATACCTTCTATCTTAGATCCGAAGGTAAGACCTTTGTTGCCAAGAGCGGATCCTTTCTAGAGAAAGAGTTTCTCTCGAAAGAAGTAAGTGGGAGGAAGGTATAACTTGATGAGGTAATTACACCCCCTCTCGAACAGGATAGTAGTGCAGCGCGGGAAGTTGTTCCTGTGGCGCCTACACCAACTGAAGAGGAAGTTAGTGATGATGATCATGAAGCTTCGGATCAAGTTACTACTGAACCGCGAAGGTCCACAAGGGCACGCTCCGCACGAGAGTGGTACGGCAACCCTGTGATGGAAATCATGTTGTTAGACAACGGTGAACCTTCGAACTATGAAGAAGCGACGGCAGGCCCGAATTCCAACAAATGGCTTGAGGCTATGAAATCTGAGATAGGATCCATGTATGAGAACAAAGTATGGACTTTGGTGGACTTGCCCGATGACCGGCGAGCCATAGAAAATAAATGGATCTTCAAGAAGAAGGCTGATGCAAACGGTAATGTAACCGTTTACAAAGCTCGACTTGTCGCAAAGGGTTTTCGACAAATTCAAGGAGTTGACTACGAAGAGACTTTCTCTCCCGTAGCGAAGCTGAAATCAGTCCGAATCATGTTAGCAATTGTCGCCTTTTATGATTATGAAATTTGGCAAATGGACATCAAAACAGCGTTCCTTAACGGGAACCTTAAGCAAGAGTTGTATATGATGCAACCATAAGGTTTTGTCGACCCTAAGGGTGCTAACAAAGTGTGCAAGCTCCAGCGGTCCATCTATGGGCTGGTGCAAGCATCTCGGAGTTGGAACATTCGCTTTAATGAGGTGATTAAAGCGTTTGGGTTCATACAGGTTTACGGAGAAGCCTGTCTGTACAAGAAAGTGAGTGGGAGCTCTGTAGCTTTCCTCATACTATATGTGGATGACATATTATTGATGGGGAATAATATAGAGATGTTGGAGAGCATAAAGGCCTATTTGAACAAAAGTTTTTCAATGAAGGACCTTGGAGAAGCTGCATACATATTAGGCATCAAGATCTATAGAGATAGATCAAGATGCCTCATAGGTCTTTCGCAAAGTACATACCTTGACAAGATATTGAAGAAGTTCAATATGGAAAACTCAAAGAAAGGGTTCTTGCCAGTTTTGCAAGGTGTGAGATTGAGTAAGACTCAGTCGCCGACCACGGCAACAGATAGAGAGAAGATGAGTTATGTCCCCTACGCATCAGCCGTGGGCTCTCTAATGTATGCCATGTTGTGTACCAAACCTGATATAATCCTTGACATAAGCTTGGTAGGGAGGTACCAAAGTGATCCCGGTATGGAACACTGGACAGCGGTCAAGAATATCCTTAAGTACCTGAAAACAACTAAGGAAATGTTTCTCGTTTATGGAGGTGACGAAGAGCTCGTCGTAAAGGGTTACGTCGACGCTAGCTTCGACACAGATCCGGATGACTCTAAGTCATAGACTGGATACGTATATGTGTTGAATGGTGGGGCAGTGAGCTGGTGCAGCAGCAAGCAAGAAGTCGTGGCAGCATCTACATGTGAAGCGGAGTACATATCAGCTCATGAAGGAATTTGGATGAAGGAGCTCATCACCGACCTTGGAGTGGTTCCAAGCGCGTCGGGTCCAATGACACTCTTCTGTGATAACACTAGGGCCATTGCCATAGCCAAGGAGCCCAGGTTTCACCGGAAGACGAAGCACATCAAACGCCGCTACAACTCCATCCAGGACCATGTCGAGAGTGGAGTGATAGATATTTATAAAGTACACATGGATCTGAATATTGCAGACCCGTTGACTAAACCTCTTCCACGAGCAAAACATGATCAACACCATAATGCTATGGGTGTTTGATACATCACAATGTAACTAGATTATTGACTCTAGTGCAAGTGGGAAACTGTTGGAAATATGCCCTAGAGGCAATAATAAAATGGTTATTATCATATTTCCTTGTTCATGATAATCGTATATTGTTCATGCTATAATTGTATTAACAGGAAACAGTAATACATGTGTGAATAAATAGATCAAACTGTGTCCCTAGCAAGCCTCTAGTGGGCTAGCTCGTTAGTCAATAGATGATCATGGTTTCCTGATCATGGGCATTAGATGTCATTGATAACGGGATCACATCATTGGGAGAATGATGTGATGGACAAGACCCAATCCTAAGCATAGCACTAGATCGTATTGTTTGTATGCTAAAGCTTTTCTAATGTCAAGTGTCTTTTCCTTCGACCGTGAGATTGTGCAACTCCCGGATGCCGGAGGAGTGCTTTGGGTGTATCAAACGTCACAACGTAACTGGGTGACTATAAAGGTGCACTACGGGTATCTCTGAAAGTGTCTGTTGGGTTGGTACGAATCAAGATCGGGATTTGTCACTCCGTGTGACGGAGAGGTATCTATGGGCCCACTCGGTAGAACATCATCATGAGCTCAATGTGACTAAGGAGTTGGTCACATGATGACGTGCCATGGAACGAGTAAAGAGACTCACCGGTAACGAGATTGAACAAGGTATAGGTATAGTGACGATCGAATCTCGGGCAAGTTCTATACCGACAGACAAAGGGAATCGTATACGGGATTGATTGAATCCTTGACATCGTGGTTCATCCGATGAGATCATCATGGAGAAAGTGGGAGCCACCATGGGTATCCAGACCCCGCTGATGGTTATTGGCCAGAGAGGTGTCTCGGTCATGTCTGCCCGTCTCTCGAACCCGTAGGGTCTACACACTTAAGGTTCGATGATGCTAGGGTTATAGGGAATTGTTATACGAGGTTACCGAAAGTTGTTCGGAGTCCCGGATGAGATCCCGGACATCACGAGGAGCTCCGGAATGGCCCGGAGGTAAAGATTGATATATAGGACGGATGGTTTCGGACACCGGAAGTGTTTCGGGCATCACCGGTAACGTACCGGGGCCACCGAGACCACCGGAGGTGGCCCCGGGGGTCCACCGAAGGGGGGCAACGACCCCGGGAGGTAAGGTGGGCCAAGTGGTGAAGGGAATCAGCCCCTAGGTGGGCTGGTGTGCCTCCCCACTCAGCCCAATGCGTGGGGGAGAGAAAAGGGGGGGCAAACCCTAAGCCAGGTGGGCCTAAGGCCCACCAGGGGTCCGCCACACCCCTCCTCCCCCCTTGGCCGCCGCACCAGCCCCCACCTAGGGCTGCCGCCCCCCAGGAGAGGGAAACCCTCAAGGGGGCACTTTTGACCATTGGAGAACATACTTTTGCCTCTCTCTCAGCGCAGCCCTGCCCTTCTTCCTCCTCCTCTCTGCCGGTGCTTGGCGAAGCCCTGCCGGGAGACCTCGTCTCTCCATCGACACCATGCCGTCGTGCTGCTGGAGTTCTTCCCCAACCTCTCCCTCCTCCTTGCTGGATCAAGGTGCGGGAGACGTCACCGGGCTGCACGTGTGTTGAACGCGGAGGTGCCGTAGTTCAGCACTAGATCGGAATCGCTGCGAGTACGACTCCATCAACCGCGTTCTAGCAACGCTTCCGCTTAGCGATCTTCAAAGGTATGAAGATGCTCTTACCCCTCTCTCATTGTTGGTCTCTCCATAGGAAGATCTGAATATGCGTAGAATTTTTTTGAATTTATGCTACGTTACCCAACAGTGAGTAGTTACTTCTGTTCCTCAGGACATGGGATAAGTCATGCTGATAATAGTCATGTGAATTTGATATTCGTTCGGTATTTTGATATGCTGTATGTTGTTTTTCCTCTAGTGGTGTTATGTGAACGTCGACTACATAACACTTCACCATGTTTGGGCCTAGAGGAAGGCATTGGAAAGTAGTAAGTAGATGATGGGTTGCTCGAGTGATAGAAGCTTAAACCCCAGTCTATGCGTTGCTTCGTGAGGGGCTGATTTGGATCCACTAGTTTAATGCTATGGTTAGACTTTGTCTTAATTCTTCTTTTGTAATTGCGGATGCTTGCGAGAGAGGTTAATCATAAGTGGGATGCTTGTCCAAGTAAGGATAGTACCCAAGCGCCGGTCCACCCACATATCAAACTATCAAAGTAACGAACGCGAATCATATGAACATGATGAAACTAGCATGACAGAAATTCCCGTGTGTCCTCGGGAGCGTTTTTCCTCCTATAATACTTTGTTCAGGCTTGTCCCTTGCTACAAAAGGGATTGGGCCACTTGCTGCACCGTTGCTACTACTTGTTACTTGTTACTCTTTGCTTGCTATGTTTCACCTCGCTACACAATTACTTGTTACCGCTATTTTGAGTGCTTGAAGTTATTACCTTGCTGAAATCCATTTATCAAAGCCTTGTGCTCCTCGTTGGGTTCGACACTCTTACTTATCGAAAGGACTACGATTGATACCCTATACTTGTGGGTCATCAGTCATCAAGACTCTTTTCTGGCGCCGTTGCCAGGGAGTGAAGCGCCTTTGGTAAGTGGACCTTGGTAAGGAAACATTCATATAGTGTGCTGAAATTCATTGTCACTTGTCACTATGGATACTAATCCTTTGAGGGGCTTGTTCAGGGTATCTTCACCTCGAACGGAAGCACAAATAGTTGCTCCTGAACCTGCTGCACCTACTGAAAATATTTGCTTTGAATTTCCTTCGGGTATGCTTGAGAAACTTCTGGCTAATCCTTTTACAGGAGATGGAACATCACATCCATACTTGCATCTAATCTATGTAGATGAAATTTGTGGTTTATTTAAGCTTGCAGGTTTGCCCGAGGATGAGGTCAATAAGAAGGTCTTTCCTTTATCTTTGAAGGATAAGGCGTTGACATGGTATAGGCTATGTGATGATACTGGATCATGGAACTACAGTCGGTTGAAATTGGAATTTCATCAAAAGTTTTATCCTATGCATTTAGTACATCGTGATCGGAATTATATTTATAATTTTTGGCCTCGTGACAGAGAAAGCATCGCTCAAGCTTGGGGGAGGCTTAAATCAATGTTATATTCATGCCTCAATCATGAGCTCTCGAGAGAAATTTCATTCAGAACTTTTATGCCCGGCTTTCTCATGATGATCACACCATGCTTGATACTTCTTGTACCGGTTCTTTTATGAAGAGATATATTGACTTCAAATGGAATTTATTGGAGATAATGAAACGCAACTCTGAAAATTGGGAGCTTGAAGAAGGTAAGGAGTCAGGTATGAATTTCCAGTTAGATTGCGTTAAATCCTTTGTTGAAACAAATACTTTTTGTGACTTTAGCGCTAAGTATGGACTTGACTCTGAGATAGTAGCTTCATTGTGTGAATCATTTGTTGCTCATATTGATCTCCCAAAATAGAAGTGGTTTAAATATCATCCTCCTTTAGAAGTCAATGTAGTTAAACCCAATCCAGTTGAAGAGAAAGTCATTGCCTATGATGATCCGATTGTTCCAAGTGCTTACATTGAGAAACCACCTTTCCTTGTTAGGATAAAGAATCATTCTAAAGCTTCAACTGTGATACGTAGAGGCTACATTAGAACACCTACACCCCTGAGCAAATTAGAGTTGAACCTAGCATTACTATTATCAAATATCTTCTGTCCGACGATGTTGAGGGACATGATATTCACTTATGTGAAGATGCTGCTAGAATTGCTAAACCTCACTCTAGAGACAAACATAGGCCTGTTGTTTGCACGCCTATTGTTTCTGTTAAGATAGGAGATCACTGCTATCATGGTTTATGTGACGTGGGTGCTAGTGTTAGTGCAATACCTCAATCCTTATATGATGAAATCAAAGATGAGATTACACCTATTGAGATAGAGCCTATTGATGTCACTATTCAGCTTGCCAATAGAGATACTATCTACCATGTGGGAATTGTTAGGGATGTTGAAGTCTTGTGTGGTAAAACGAAGTATCCTGCTGATTTCCTCGTTCTTGCTACCACCCAAGATAGCTTTTGTCCCATCATATTTGGCAGACCTTTTCTCAATACTGTCAATGCTCATATTGATTGTGAGAAGCAAACTATCACTTTTGGTTTTGAAGGTGTGTCACATGAGTTCAATTTCTCCAAGTTTGGTAGACAACCTCATGAAAAGGAGTTGCCTAGTAAGGATGAAACTATTGCCTTAACTTCTATTGCCGTGCCTCCTACTGATCCCTTAGAGCAATACTTGCTTGAGCATGAAAATGATATGCATATGGATGAAAGGGATGAGATAGATAGAGTCGTCTTAGAACAATATCCTATCCTTAAGAATAATCTGCCTGTTGAACTGCTTGGGGATCCACCCCCACCAAAGGGTGATTGTGTGTTCGAGCTTAAACAGTTGCCTGATACTCTTAAGTATGCTTATCTTGATGAAAAAGAGATATATCCTGTCATAATTAGTGCTAGCCTCTCACAGCATGAAGAAAAGAAATTACTAAAAACTCTGAGGAAGCACCGTGCTGCTATTGGATATACTCTTGATGATCTTAAGGGCATTAGTTCCACTCTATGCCAGCACAATATTAAAACTGATCCTGATTCCAAACCAGTTGCTGATCATCAAAGGAGATTAAATCCTAAGATGATAGCTTTCCCGGTGAGCAACTGAATGTCATCAATGCTTCACGTAGTGCGCCGTGGTATGCTGATTATGCAAACTATACCGTTTCCAAATATATACCACCTAGTTTCACGTAACAGCAAAAGAAGAAATTCTTCTTTGACTTGAGACATTACTTTTGGGATGATCGTCACCTTTATAAGGAAGGAGTAGATGGAGTTATTAGATGTTGTGTACCTGAACATGAACAGGGACAGATCCTACAAAAGTGTCACTCCGAGGCCTAAGGAGGACACCATGCGGGAGATAGAACTGCACACAAGGTATTGCAATCAGGTTTCTATTGGCCCACTCTCTTCAAGGATGCCCGTAAGTTTGTCTTGTCTTGTGACGAATGTCAAATAATAGGTAATATTAGTAAACGTCAGGAAATGCCTATGAACTATTCACTTGTCATTGAACCATTTGATGTTTGGGGCTTTGATTATATGGGACCTTTTCCAAAATCCAACGGGTATACTCATATCCTAGTTGGTGTTGATTATGTCACTAAGTGGGTAGAAGCTATCCCCACTAGTAGTGCTGATCACAACACCTCTATCAGGATGCTTAAGGAAGTTAGCTTCCCTAGATTTTGAGTCCCTAGATATCTAATGACCGACGGTGGTTCACATTTAATTCATGGTGTTTTTCGTAAAACGCTTGCTAAGTACGATGTCAACAATAGAATTGTGTCTCCCTATCACCCTCAGTCCAGTGGTCAAGTAGAGCTAAGCAATAGAGAGATTAAGCTGATTCTACAAAAGACTGTAAACAGGTCTAGAAAGAATTGGTCTAAGAAGCTCGATGATGCACCATGGGCTTATAGAACTGCCTATAAGAATCCCATGGGCATGTCTCCGTACAAAATGGTGTACGGTAAAGCATGTCATCTACCTTTTGAACTAGAGCATAAAGCTTATTGGGCAATCAAAGAGCTCAACTTTGATTTCAAACTTACTGGTGAGAAGAGGTTATTTGACATTAGCTCACTTGATGAATGGAGAACTCAGGCATATGAAAATGCCAAGTTGTTCAAAGAAAAGGTTAAGAGGTGGCATGATAAGAGGATACAAAAGCGTGAGTTCAATGTAGGTGATTATGTCTTGCTATACAATTCTCGTTTAAATTTTTTTGCAGGCAAGCTTCTCTCTAAATGGGAAGGTCCCTATATTGTTGAGGAAGTATATCGTTCCGGTGCTATCAAGATCAACAACACGGAAGGTAATTGCCCGAGAGTTGTAAACGGGCAGAGAGTTGTAAACGGGCATTATATCTCAGGTACTCCCATAAATGTTGAGAGCAATATTATCAATACCATATCTCCGGAGGAGTACATAAGGGATATTTATCAGCCTGTTTCAGACTCCGAAAATGAAGAGGTATGTGATTCGGTAAGTAAACCAACTCCAAAACCTTTCCCGTAGCAATTTTCCTCCGTTTTGGAATATTTGAAAAAATAGAAAAATTTAAAGCAGTCCGGAAAGTGCTTGAGGAGGCGACAAGCCTCCTAGGCTCGGCTTACCCCCTGGCCGGGGCTGGAGGGCTTGTGGCCACCTCGTGCGTCTCCAGGACTCTGTTTTCGTGCGGAGTACTCCTTCTGGTCTGGAAAAAATCATTATATATTCTCCCAACAGGTCTGACCTATGTATCACGCAAATTCCCTTTGTTTTCGTTTCAAGCTTGTTTCTGTTGCAGATCTAGATCGTTATGACATCCCCAAAAGCTCCGAAGGACAAGATCTTCGAGAAGGTCATCAATCCTTACCTAGCGGGAGTGCTGCAATACCCTCAATCTATCGATATGCGTGAGGGGATGTTGCACATCCGTGATGTTGAGGGGCCCAAGAAGACCGGAAGCGTGGATACGAGGCTCGAAGCAATGGAGCAACAAGTCTTCAAGTGCCAAGGGATAGTGGAGCGTGGACTCAACGCCAACCACATGATGATTACGGAGTTCACCAACAAGCACAAGATTGATGCCAATGACATTGGGAAGCACCTCTCCAGGCTCTATGACAGGATTGATCACCTCCAAGCCCAGATCTATGACCTGCAGAACCAAAACTGTGAGTATGAGTATAGATTTAAATCGATACGGTTGGCTGCAGATTTGAGGATTCCAGAGACTCGTTCATCTTTCCATGATGGAGCACCTTTGCCTTGGAAGATGGAGGACTAAGCCCATGTTGCAACAACTCCACCACCATCACCTCCAAAGGAAGACAACTGAGCATGGGTATGGGCAATCCCCTTGGCTTGTGCCAAGCTTGGGGGAGTTGCCCCGGTATCGTATCACCATCATATCTTTTGCCTTTACCTTTGTTTTAGTTTGTTTCTTTTCAGTTTTCTCTTTCTCTAGTAGAATAAAAGTCTTAGTGTTTTAGGCTTGAGTTTTGCTTTGTGTCACCCCCAATGTATTCGAGCTCGTGAGCCATATAATAAAGAGTATCTTAGTTGAAGGGCTTTGCCTCTTGCCATGATCAAAAGATCGAGAAAGAACAAAAGCATGAAAGATCATGTAGTGATCTTATGGGAAGTGATGGCTTCACATATAAAAAGGATGATGATTGAAACTTGTTGAGGGTAGACAAATGTAAACCTTGGTCATTGTTGCAATTAATAAGAAGTGATAAGGAAGGAGAGGTTCACATATAAATACATCATCCTTGACACCATCTATGATTGTGAGCACTCACTAAACTATTGCATGCCTAGAAGTAGATGTTGGACAAGGAAGACAACATAATGAATTGTGTTTGCTTGGTTCCGAACAATGTTATATGATTAGAGATCCCTTAGCATGTGACGATTGCTTCCACCTCATATTAGCCAAAACTCCCGCACCAAGTAGAGATACTACTTGTGCATCCATAAACCTTCAACCTAGTTTTGCCATGAGAGTCCACCATACCTACCTATGGATTGAATAAGATCCCTCAAGTAAGTTGTCATCGGTGCAAGCAATAAAAATTGCTCCCTAATATGTATGATCTATTAGTGTGTGGAAAATAAGCTTTGTGCGAACCTGTGATGAGGAAGACATAAAAGCGACAGACTGCATAATGAAGTTCTTTATCACAGGAGGCAATATAAAGTGACGTTCCTCCGCACTAAGAGGACACACATCCCAACCTCAAAAGCGCATGACAACCTCTGCTTCCCTGTGCGAAGGGCCTATCTTGTACCTTTACTTTTTGCCCTTGAAAGAGTCATGGTGATCTCCACCAATTTGTTGTTTCGCCTTTATCTTGGCTAACATCACATGCTAGGGAAAGATCTATATTCATATGTCAACTTGGAGGTAAGTATTCATGAATTATTATTGTTGACATTACCCTTGAGGTAAATAGTTGGGAGGCAAAACTATAAACCCCTATATTTCTCTGTGTCCAGCTGAAACTTTGATCTTATGAGTACCACGTGAGTAGTAGCAATTGTAGAGAACGAAAAGATGATTGAGTATGTGGATTTGCTTTACAAGCTCTTATTTGACTCTCTCTGATGTTGTGATAAATTGCAATTGCTTTAATTACTAAAGGCTATCGGTTGTTACTTCTCGGTAAGGTTCTAGATTCATGCTTTACTTTGTGAAGAATTTGTCACTTTAGCATGAGAGATTATATGTTGGTATTGCGGTTATGATCATGATCATGATGCCTGCATGTTCGTATCTTGTTTTGTCGACACCTCTCTCCCTAAACATATGGCCATATTTATTGAGCTAGGCTTTCGCTTGAGGAAAAGCGAGGTCTAAGCTTGGGGGAGTTGATACGTCCATTTTGCATCATGTTTTCATGTTGATATTTATTGCTTTTTGGGCTGTTATTACACTTCGAGTTACAATACTTATGCCTTTTCTCTCTTATTTTGCAAGGTTTACATGAAGAGGCAGAATGCCGACGGTTGGAATTCTGGCCTGAAAAAGGAGCAAGTTTGAGATGCCTATTCTGCGCAACTCCAAAAGCCGTGAAAATCAACGTGGATTTTTTTGGGAATATATAAAAAATACTGGGTGAAAGAAGTACCAGAGGGGCGCCACCTCGAGGCCACAAGCCTGCCAGGCCCGGCCTACCCCCCTGGCCGGGGCTGGAGGGCTTGTGGGCCCCCCGTTGCCCCTCCGGTGCTCATCTTTTGCTATATGAAGGGTTTTCTCCAGAAAAAAATCAGAATGGAGCTTTTCGGAGGTTTTGCCACCGCCACGAGGCGGAACTTGAGCAGAACCAATCTAGAGCTCCGGCAGGACGATCCTGCCGGGGAAACTTCCCTCGTGGAGGGGGAAATCGTCGCCATCGTCATCACCAACACTCCTCTCATCGGAGGGGACTCGTCACCATCAACATCTTGATCAGCACCATCTCATCTCCAAACCCTAGTTCATCACTTGTAACCAATCTCCGTCTCACGACTCCGATTGGTACTTGCAAGGTTGCTAGTAGTGTTAATTACTCCTTGTAGTTGATGCTAGTTGGATTATTTGGTGGAAGAGTTTATGTTCAGATCCTTGATGCTACTCATTAGCTCTCTGGTCATGAATATGATTATGCTTTGTGAGTAGTTACTTTTGTTCCTGAGGACATGGGATAAGTCATGCTAATAATAGTCATGTGAATTTGGTATTCGTTCGATATTTTGATGTGTTGTATGTTGTTTTTCCTCTAGTGGTGTTATGTGAACGTCGACTACATAACACTTCACCATTATTTGGGCCTAGAGGAAGGAATTGGGAAGTAGTAAGTAGCTGATGGGTTGCTAGAGTGACAGAAGCTTAAACCCTAGTTTATGCGTTGCTTCATAAGGGGCTGATTTGGATCCACTAGTTTAATGCTATGGTTAAACTTTGTCTTAATTCTTCTTTCTTAGTTGCGGATGCTTGCGAGAGGGGTTAATCATAAGTGGGATGCTTGTCCAAGTAAGGGCAGTACCCAAGCGCTGGTCCACCCACATATCAAACTATCAAAGTAACGAACGCGAATCATATGAACATGATGAAAACTAGCATGACAGAAATTCCCGTGTGTCCTCGGGAGCGTTTTCCCTCCTATAAGACTTTGTCAAGGCTTGTCCCTTGCTACAAAAGGGATTGGGCCACTTTGCACCACCGTTGCTACTTTTGTTACTTGTTGTTTGCTACGAATCATCTCACCATACAATCACTTGTTACCGATAATTTCAGTGCTTGCAGATATTACCTTGCTGAAAACCACTTGTCAGATCCTTCTGCTCCTCGTTGGGTTCGACACTCTTACTTATCGAAAGGACTATGATTGATCCCCTATACTTGTGGGTCATCAGATCCCGTAACTAACTCCTTAGTCACATTGCTTACAAGTCTTGTTGTGCTGTTGTATTACCAAGTGGGTCCCAAGATACCTCTCCGTTACACGGAGTGACAAATCCGAGTCTTGATCCATGCCAACCCAACAGACACCTTTGGAGATACCTGTAGATCACCTTTATAGTCACCCAGTTACGTTGCGATGTTTGATAACCCACAAGGTATTCCTCCGGTGTCCGGGAGTTGCATGATCTCATGGTCATAGGAATAGATACATTGGCATGCAGAAAACAATAACAATAAACTGACACGATCATACACTACATTTATAGTTTGGGTCTTGTCCATCACATCATCCTCCTAATGATGTGATCCCGTTATCAAGTGACAACACTTGTCTATGGTTAGGAAACCTTAACCATCTTTGATCAACGAGCTAGTCAACTAGAGGCTTACTAGGGACAATGTTTTGTCTATGTTTCCACACATGTATTTGTGTTTCCAATCAATACAATTATAGCATGGATAATAAATGATTATCATGAACAAAGAAATATAATAATAACTAATTTATTATTGCCTCTAGGGCATATTTCCAACAGTCTCCCACTTGCACTAGAGTCAATAATCTAGTTCACATCACTATGTGATTTTAACGAATCCAACACCCATACAGTTCTGGGGTTTGATCACATCTTGCTTGTGAGAGTGGTTTTAGTCAACGAGTCTGAACCTTTCAGATCTGTGTGTGATTTACAAATCTCTATGGTATCTTGTAGATGCTGCTACTACGTGCCATTTGGAACTATTCGAAATGACTGCTCCACTATACGAATCCGCTTTACTCCTTAGAGTTATTCGGATTAGTGTCAAAGCTTGCATCGACGCAACCCTTTACGACGAACTCTTTAGTCACCTCCATAATCTAGAAAAATTCCTTAGTCCATTAATTACTAAGGATAGCTTTGACCGTTGTTCAGTGACTCAGTCCTGGATCACTCTTTGTACCCCTTGACAAACTTATGACAAGGCACACATCAGGTGCGGTACACAGCATGGCATACTTTAGAGCATACGGCTAAGGCACAGGGGACGACCTTCGTCCTTTCTCTTTCTTCTGCCGTAGTCGGGCTTTGAGTTTTAATCAATGTCACACCTTACAACACAGCCAAGAACTCCTTCTTTGCTGATCTATTTTGAACTCCTTCAAAAACTTGTCAAGGCATGCATTTCATTGAAAGTTCTATTTAGCGTTTTGATCTATCTCTATAGATCCTGATGCTCAATATTCAAGTAGCTCTATCCATGTTTTCCTTTGAAAAACTCCTTTCAAACAACCCTTTATGCTTTCCAGAAATTCTACATTACTTCCGATCAACAATATGTCAACCACACATACTATCAGAAATTCTATAGTGCTCCCACTCACTTCTTTGGAAATATAAGTTTCTCATAAACCTTGTATAAACCCAAAAGCTTTGATCATCTCATCAAAGCGTATATTCCAACTCTGAGATGCTTGCACCAGTCCATAGAAGGATCGCTGGAGCTTGCATACTTGTTAGCATCCTTAGGATCAACAAAACCTTCTAGTTGTATCACATACAACCTTTCCTGAAGGAAACCATCGAGGAAACAATGTTTTGACATCCTATGTGCAATATTTCATAAATAATGCAGCAACTGCTAACACAATTCCAACAGACTTTTAGCATCGCTACGAGTGAGAAAGTCTCATCATAGTCAACTCTTTGAACTTGTCGGAAACATCTTTGCGATAAGTCGAGCTTTTCTTAATGGTGACTTTTCACCATCATCGTCTGTCTTCCTTTTCAAGATCCATACGTACTTAATAGTCTTACGACCATCAAGTAGTTCTTCCAAAGTCTATACTTTGTTTTTATACACGGATCCTCTCTCGGATTTCATGGCCTCCAGCCATTTGCCGGAATCCGGGCCCACCATTGCTTCTCCATAGCTCGTAGGTTCATTGTTGTTCAACAACATGACCTCCAAGACAGGGTTACCGTACTACTCTGTAGCAGTACTCGACCCTGTCGACCTACGAGGTTTGTAGTAACTTGATCCGAAGCTTAATGATAACTATCACCAGTTTCCACTTCAATTGGCGTAGGCGCCACAGGAACAACTTCCTGCGCCCCGTGATACATCCATTTTGCATCATGTTTTCATGTTGATATTTATCGCTTCTTTGGTTGTTATTTCACTTCACGGTACAATTCTTATGCCTTTTCTCTCTTATTTTGCAAGGTTTACATGAAGAGGGAGAATACCGGCAACTGGAATTCTGGCCTGAAAGTGGAGCAAAGTTGAGATACCTATTCCGCGCAACTCCAAACGCCGTGAAAATCAACGGGGATTTTTTCCCAATTTATCAAAAATATTGGGCCGAAGAAGTGCCAGAGGAGTGATTGCAATCCCCGGCAACGGCGCCAGAAAAATGCTTGATGTCAACTGTTCTTCCCCTTGCAACGACACCAGAAGAATGCTGCTAGCACTCTCGGGCAATCGAAAGTAGAAGAATGTTGTTGACGGCCCACCAGCGCGTGGGATCGTAGCAGTTTTCGAGGGTAGAGTATTCGACCCAAATTTGTTGATTCGCCAAACAGGAGGTGAGAGAATACTCTCGAGTATTAGCAGCTGAATATGTCAGATTCAACCACACCTAAAAGATTAGTATCTGCAAGCAAAGTAGTAACAACAAAGTAGCGAGTAACAGCAGTGGCGAGGAACGACAGTATTGACAGCATTAGCAAGTAGCAACACCAGCAAGTGACAGTAGTAGCAACAGTAGCAGCAGAGCAAGACAAGTAACAGCAGTAGCAACAGTAGTAACAGCAGCAGAGCAAGACAAGTAACAACAGTAGCAACAGTAGTAACAGCAGCAGTAGGACAAACTCCTAGGCAATGGGTCGGTGATTTGTTTGGATTATATTCATCAAGCAAGAGTTATAACACGGAGAGATATGTGGCTAGCTCCCGTTCGTCAATGTGATGTAGGCATGCATTCCATGTGTCGTCATACGTGCTTAGGGAAAAGAACTTGCATGACATCTATTGTCCATCCCTCCCGTGGCAGCGGGGTCCAAAAGGAAACTACGGGATATTAAGGTTCTCCTTTTAATAAAGAACCGGACCAACGCATTAGCACTTGGTGAACACATGACCTCCTCAAACTATGGTCATCACCAGAAGTGGTTCCGGTTATTGTCACTCCGGGGTTGCCGGATCATAACACATAGTAGGTAACTACAACTTGCAAGATCAGATCTAAAACACACATAAATTGGTGACAACATAATAATTTCAGATCTGAAATCATGGCCCTCAGGCCCTAATGACAAGCATTAAGCAAGGGAAAGTAGTAGCAACATCAATCTCAGAACATAGTGGATACTAGGGATCAATCCCCATCAAAACCAACTCGATTACATGATAGATCTCATCCTACTCATCACCGCCCAGCGAGCCTACGAATAGATTACTCACGAACGACGAAGAGCTTCATGGAATTGGAGAGGGAAGAAGGTTGATGATGACGGTGGCGAAGATTTCCCCTCTCCGGAGCCCAAGACGGATTCCAGATCTGACCTCCAGATGAAGAACAGGTGGTGGTGGCGGCTCCGTATCGCAAACGCGACGAAAACTTCTCTTTCTATTTTTTCTAGGACGAAAGGGAACTTATAGACCTGAGGTTGGGGGCGGCAGAGCCGTGTGGGCCCCACAAGCCTGCCCACCGCCACCAGGGGGGTGGTTGCAGAGCTAGGGCTTGTGGCCCACTGGCCCACCCCTTCAGGTGGAACATGGCGCAAATATTTTTCATATTTTCCAAAACTGCTCCCCGTAAATTTTGAGAACGTTTGGAGAACTTTGATTTCTGCACAAAAATAACACCAAGGCAATTCTGCTGAAAACAGAGTTAGTCCAGGTTAGTTCCATTCAAATCATGCAAATTAGAGTCCAAAACAAGGGCAAAAGAGTTTGGAAAAGTAGATACGATGGAGACGTATCAACTCCCCCAAGCTTAAAACCTTGCTTGTCCTCAAGCAACTCAGTTGACAAACTGAGAGAGAAAGAAAAGCTTTGACAAACTCTGTTTAATCTTGTTGTTGCAACTATGTCTAACTCATAACCAGAATTTCAGCAAGATCACAAGTTAATCACATAAGCAAATGACACAAAGGTCTCACTGTAAACTAATATCAATGGCATAATCAGCTAACGAGCAAATAATAATGAGTTTCAAATACCAACACTTCAATCAAAACAAGCATGAAGCAATATGAATAGGTGGTATCTCGCTAGCTCTTTCTGAGACCGCAAAACATAAATGCAGAGCACTTTCAAAGATCAAGGGCTGACTAAACATTGTAATTCATAGCAACGAAGATCCAGTCATAGTCATACTCAACATCAATCAAAAGCAAAGCATAAAAATGACAGAGGTGCTCTCTAGTTGGTGCTTATAAAAGAAGAGGATGACTTGACGGGAAAATAAATAGACAGGCCCTTCGCAGAGGGAAGCATTGATTTGCAGAGGTGCCAGAGCTCAAGCTTTGAAAACAGAGATAATAATTTTGGGTGGCATGCTTTCATTGTCAACGCAATGACCAAGAGTTCTTAATATCTTCCATGATACTCATGCTATAGGCGGTTCCCAAACAGAAAATTAAAGTTTTAACTCCCCCACCACCAATCAATCACACTCCACGGCTAGCCGAATCCTCGGGTACCGTCCATACTAACATCAATCCGGGGGGAGTCTTGTTTTACAGTTATGTTTTCGATTTAAGCGTGGAACTGGGCATTCCAATTACCGGCCCCTTTCTTCTGAATGACTGTGAATATGGCTCTTTTGAAAGCTAAACAGGCAAACACAAAGGAGAAGACAAAGTAATATGGCTCTTTTGAAAGCTAAACACGTAAGCATGCAAGAACCACTAAGCATTGTAACCAATATCTTCTACCTTGACACAAAGAAAAAGAAAACTATTTACACGGGAAAGCTCCCAACAAGCAAAAGAAGAAAGAAAAATCTTTTTGGGTTTTCTCAAGAGGACACAAAACAAGAAAACAAGAAAACGAAAATAAACTAGCATGGATAATACAGTGGCAAAGTGTAAACACCGGCTAACAAAGTGAAAACATAAGCATGAATGTAAAAACGGTGAGAACACGTACTCCCCCAAGCTTAGGCTTTTGGCCTAGCTTGGTCTACTCCCAAGGATGGTCCTGGGGAAACCCAAAATCATAATGGGTTGTATACGGGAGTGCTGCAGCCACTGCCTGAATAGCTGCCTCACGAAGTCAAGAAGTAGTCGCCTCCCTCTCATACTCCTCTGCCTCTCCTATGGTTATGTAATATCTTCGTTTTACCTGAAAGTCAAAGAAAGCAGGAGCAGGAAGGGCAATATGGAAAACACGCTGCCGGTTAAATATCAAGCGGTATAGGAGGGATCCATGATCTCTCTCAAGGAACTGGTAGCGCGTTAGAGCGACACGACCAAGGCAGGCTGTACGGAGAGGAGGGTCTTCTGGACGGATGGATACTCCAAGAAAATTTGCTAAGCGTGTAGCATAAACTCCACCAAAGAAATCCCCCTCACTGGCATTTTTATTCAGCCTCCTTGCTATTATAGTTACCATATTGAAGCTCCTGTCACCTGTTACTGCGCTCTTAAGGATACTAAGGTCGGAAGCGCATAGGTGACAATGTGCACCCTTGCCGTTAATGCACCTACCTATGAAGAGGGCAAGGTAGTGCAAGGCAGGGAAATGGATGCTTCCTATGGTGGCTTGCGTGATATCTCTGGTTTCTCCAACAGTTATACTGGAGACAAAGTCTCTGAACAAAGATTTAGAAGGATCATTAATACTACACCCATCGGGTATCTTGCAAATCCTATTGAAATCCTCCAAATCCACGGTATAGGATTTATCGTACAGATCAAACAGTATGGATGAGTCACGGCCAACTGAAAATTTAAATCTACGCACGAAAGAGGCAGTGAGCATAGCATACTGTTCACATTTATGTGAGAGGAATTCTTCTAACCCGGCATTGCGGACAAGTGTATCAAACTCATCCTTGAAACCTGCTTCGATCATGAACTCATCGGAAGGCCACTCACATGGTTGTACCGGTGCGTCCCTTAGTTGAAAAGGTTCGGGCTCCTGAAAAGAAAGATGAGGACCCTTCTTACTTGAGGAACCACCATGAAACTTCCTCCTGAACATAATTTCCTTTTGCAAGGAGTAATTTCCCCAAAACGGTTCGAAGAATGGTGCTTTGAGCAAGGAGATCAAAAATCACAGCCAAATGAGCAAGAACACGGGTTTGAGCTGCGAAACAATTTTTTCTGGAGGTGGAAGAAGAGGCTGGGAGCTGGAATGAGTGGAGGGGGTCCCTGTGGGCCCCACAAGCTTTCACTCCGCCACCAGGGGGGTGGGTGGCGGTGGCAGGGCTAGTGGCCCACTAGTCTGGCCCCCAGGCCAACTCTCAGGCCCATAATTTTTCAAAAATTCCAGAAAAAATCATACTAAATTTCAGGACCATGGGAGAACTTTTATTTTCGAGGTATTTTTCTCCGGGATGCTAAAACAGAAAGCAGAAAAAGCTAAACTAATTCTATCATTTTTCTTCTAAGAAAAAGAAAATGAAAGCTTAAAAATAGAGGTATGTGACTCTTTGATTCATCCGTTTCATGGTCATTGAAAGAAATCCGTCAATGGGGTTGATCAAGTCCGCATGACAAAACCTTCTCGAATCGCAAGAGAGAACGGAGAATTTTCGAATAGCCACTAAGTCACCTCAATGGGGATATGTATCTCCCCAACAAGCAAATCATACTTCATCTTGACACGAGGAATAGGGCATTCAAAGCTCCCAATGAGAATCGATGAAGTCTTTTCGATAGCAATGATGCAATGTATTGGATATCGTTTCTTCGGAAAGTGCACGGTGTGTTCATTACCGTTGACATGGAAAGTGACATTGCCTTTGTTGCAATCTATAACAGCCCCTGCAGTGTTTAAAAAGGGTCTTCCGAGGATGACAGCCATGACATCGTCCTCGGGAATATCCAAGATAACAAAGTCTGTTAAGATAGTGGTGCTAGCAACCACAACAGGTACATCCTCGCAAATGCCGATAGGGAAAGCAGTTGATTTTTCGGCCATTTGCAGAGAAATTTCAGTGGGTGTCAACTTATCCAATTCAAGTCTATGATAAAGAGAGAGCGACATAACACTAACATTGGCTCCAAGGTCACATAAGGCAGTTCTTACGTAGTTTCTTTTAATAGAGCAAGGTATAGTGGGCACTCCGGGATCACCAAGTTTCTTAGGAGTTCCACCTTTAAAAATGTAGTTGGCAAGCATGTTGGAGATCTCAAGATTTGGTATCTTCTGTTTATTAGTCACGATATCTTTCATGTACTTGGCATACAGAGACATCTTGAGCATATCAGTTAACCGCATCTGCAGAAAGATGGGTCTTATCATCTCAACGAAGCGCTCAAAATAAGTCATTCTTGTCGTGTTTCTTAGGTTGTGGGTTATCAGGATTAACCGTAGGTTCAATCTCCACGTCGTCATCATTGCTAGGTTGAGCATTATTATGAACACCACTGTCCATATTGTCACCAGGTTCATGTTCATCACCAGATTGTGTTCCTGCATCAGACGCATAAATATCATTAGGTTCTTCAGGTGTGACAATATTTGGTGAACTGGCGTGTACATTTCTATCATCCTTCTTCTTCTCCTTAGGATGACTGGGTATATCAACATTAATTCCTTGAGAATCTTGATCAATTCTCTTAGGATGACCTTCAGGATACAAAGGTTCCTGAGTCATTTTGCCTCCTCTAGTAATGACTCTGACAGAGTTGTCACTTAATTCATTGAGCAAGCCATTCTGAGCTTTAAGTACTTGTTCTACCTAAGTAGTAATCATAGAGGCATGTTTACTCACAAGCTTCAGATCGTTGACATTTCTGTCTACACAAGCACTTAAATGGCTAAGCATACGAGTACTTTGTTCCAAGTGTCTGCTAACATAATCATTGAAACTCTGTTGTTTGGCAACAAAGTTGACAAATTCATCAAAGCATAGGCTAGCAGGTTTATCAAAAGCAATATCACTCTCATCAAACCTACGTAGAGAATTCACTTCTACTACCTGTATCGGGTGATCGAGACCATGGATCTCTTCAATAGGTGGTAGATTTTTTTGGCTTCTTGCATAGATTTCTTGGCTTCTTGCATATCTTCAGGACTGAGGAATAGAATACCTCTTTTCTTAGGAGTTGGCTTAGGAGGTGGCTCGGGAATAGTCCAAGCATTATCGTTGATCAAGATGTTATTCAGTAGAGTCTCAGCTTGTTCTACAGTTCGTTCCCTAACAACACAACCGGCACAACTATCTAGGTGGTCTCTAGAGGCATCGGTAAGTCCGTTATAGAGGATATCAAGTATCTCGTTCTTCTTAAGAGGGTGATCAGGCAACGCATTTTGTAGCTGGACGAGCCTCCCCCAAGCTTGTGGAAGACTCTTTTCTTGGAGTTGAGCAAAGTTGTATATTTCCTGCAAGGCAGCTTGCTTCTTATGGGCAGGGAAATATTTCTCACAGAAGTAATAGACCATCTCCTGGGGACTACTCACACATCCAGGAGCAAGAGAGGTGAACCAGGCTTTAGCATCATCCTTTAGAGAGAAAGGAAACAGCTTAATGATATAGTAGTGGCGGATCTTCTCCTCATTAGTGAAAAGGGTGGCTATATCGTGTAGTTTGGCAAGATGGGCTACGACCGTCTCAGACTCATAACCGTGAAAAGGATCAGATTCAACTAGAGAGATTATCTCAGGGTCGACAGAGAATTCATAATCCTTATCGGTGATAAAGATAGGTGAAGTGGCAAACTTCGGGTCATATTTCATCTTAGCTTCCCGAGATTTTTCCTTCCACTTGAGAAGTAATTTCTCAGCGTCATAGGCATCCTTACACGCAAGAAAATCATCAGCTATCTCTCCCTCCATAATGTAACCCTCAGGTATATCACGCAATTCATATCTAGGAGAGCTAGATCTAGCAGGAGCAAAAGCAGGTTCTATCTCAATAGTATTGGTAGTTTCAGAAGCATCACGAGCATTGGCAGTAACTCTAGCAATATGAGCATCAAGGAATACCCCTAGTGGAACATCAGCCAAAGTGGTATCTCTAGCAGTATCAAGCATAGCATCATCAGGCAAAATAGCATCTCTAGCATCATCAGACAAAGTAGTATCAAGCATAGCATCTCTAGGAGTATCAAGCATAGCATCTCTAGCAGCATCAGGCATAGCATCAGACATAGTATCAAGCATAGTATCATCAGGCATAGTATCAAGCATAGCCTCTCTAGCAGTAGCATCATAAGCATCATCAAGCACAAGCGACATATCAAGATTTCTAGAAGGAGGTGATGTCGCAAACTTACTCATAGCTGAAGGTGAATCAAGTGCAGAGCTAGATGGCAATTCCTTATCTCCCCTCGTAGTTGAGGGCAAGCCTTTGGTCTTCGGATCCTTGAGATTCTTCATAGTAATCAGTAGATATAAATCCCAAGTGACTCAGAGAAAATAGCAATACCTCCCCGGCAACGGCGCCAGAAAAATGCTGATTGCAATCCCCGGCAACGGTGCCAGAAAAATGCTTGATGTCAACTGTTCTTCCCCTTGCAACGGCACCAGAAGAATGCTGCTAGCACTCTCCGTCAATTGAAACTAGAAGAATGTTGTTGACGACCCACCAACGCATGGGATCGTAGCAGTTTTCGAGGGTAGAGTATTCGACCCAAATTTGTTGATTCGCCAAACAGGAGGTGAGAGAATACTCTCGAGTATTAGCAGCTGAATATGTCAGATTCAACCACACCTGAAAGATTAGTATCTGCAAGCAAAGTAGTAACAACAAAGTAGCGAGTAACGACAGTGGCAAGGAACGGCAGTAGTGACAGCAGTAGCAAGTAGCAACAGTAGCAAGCGACAGTAGTAGCAACAGTAGTAGCAGAGCAAGACAAGTAACAACAGTAGCAACACTAGTAACAATAGTAGAGCAATACAAGTAACAGCAGTAGCAACAGTAGTAACAGCAGCAGTAGGACAAACTCGTAGGCAATGGGTGTGTGATTTGTTTGGATGATATTCATCATGCAACAGTTATAACACAGAGAGATATGTGGCTAGCTCCCGTTCGTCAATGCGATGTAGGCATGCATTCCGTGTGTCGTCATACGTGCTTAGGGAAAAGAACTTGCATGCCATCTATTGTCCATCCCTCCCGTGGCAGCGGGGTCCAAAAGGAAACTACGGGATATTAAGGTTCTCCTTTTAATAAAGAACCGGACCAACGCATTAGCACTTGGTGAACACATGAACTCCTCAAACTATGGTCATCACCAGGAGTGGTTCCGGTTATTGTCACTCCGGGGTTGCCGGGTCATAACACATAGTAGGTAACTACAACTTGCAAGATCGGATCTAAAACACACATATATTGGTGACAACATAATAATTTCAGATCTGAAATCATGGCACTCGGGCCCTAGTGACAAGCATTAAGCATGGCAAAGTAGTAGCTGTTGGAATTATGCCCTAGAGGCAATAATAAATGTATAGTTATTATTATAATTCCTGTATCAAGATAATAGTTTATTATCCATGCTATAATTGTATTGAATGAAGACTCATTTACATGTGTGGATACATAGACAAAACACCGTCCCTAGCATGCCTCTAGTTGGCTAGCCAGTTGATCGATGATAGTCAGTGTCTTCTGATTATGAACAAGGTGTTGTTGCTTGATAACTGGATCACGTCATTGGGAGAATCACGTGATGGACTAGACCCAAACTAATAGACGTAGCATGTTGATCGTGTCATTTTGTTGCTACTGTTTTCTGCGTGTCAAGTATTTATTCCTATGACCATGAGATCATATAACTTACTGACACCGGAGGAATGCTTTGTGTGTATCGAACGTCGCAACGTAACTGGGTGACTATAAAGATGCTCTACAGGTATCTCCGAAGGTGTTAGTTGAGTTAGTATGGATCAAGACTGGGATTTGTTACTCCGTGTGACGGAGAGGTATCTCGGGGCCCACTCGGTAATGCAACATCACACACAAGCCTTGCAAGCAATGTAACTTAGTGTAAGTTGCGGGATCTTGTATTACGGAACGAGTAAAGAGACTTGCCGATAAACGAGATTGAAATAGGTATGCGGATACTGACGATCGAATCTCGGGCAAGTAACATACCGAAGGACAAAGGGAATGACATACGGGATTATACGAATCCTTGGCACTGAGGTTCAAACGATAAGATCTTCGTAGAATATGTAGGATCCAATATGGTCATCCAGGTCCCGCTATTGGATATTGACCGAGGAGTCTATCGGGTCATGTCTACATAGTTCTCGAACCCGCAGGGTCTGCACACTTAAGGTTCGACGTTGTTTTATGCGTATTTGAGTTATATGGTTGGTTACCGAATGTTGTTCGGAGTCCCGGATGAGATCACGGACGTCACGAGGGTTTCCGGAATGGTCCGGAAACGAAGATTGATATATAGGATGACCTCATTTGATTACCGGAAGGTTTTCGGAGTTACCGGGAATGACGAATGGGTTCCGGGAGTTCACCGGGGGGGGGGGGGGACAACCCACCCCGGGGAAGCCCATAGGTATTTGGGGAGCCACACCAGCCCTTAGTGGGCTGGTGGGACAGCCCACAAGTGCCCAATGCGCCAAGAGAAGAAAAATCAAGAGGAAAGAAAAAAAAGGAAGGAGGTGGGAAGGGAGGGGGACTCCTCCCACCAAACCAAGTCCAACTCGGTTTGGGGGGGGGAGTCCTCCCCCCCTTGGCTCGGCCGACTCCTTGGGGGTCCTTGGACCCCAAGGCAAGGCCCCCCCTCCCTCCTCCTATATATATGGAGCAATTAGGGCTGATTTGAGACGACTTTCTCACGGCTGCCCGACCACATACCTCCACGGTTTTTCCTCTAGATCGCGTTTCTGCAGAGCTCGGGCGGAGCCCTGCTGAGACAAGGTCATCACCAACCTCCGAAGCGCCGTCACGCTGCCGGAGAACTCTTATACCTCTCCATCTCTCTTGCTGGATCAAGAAGGCCGAGATCATCGTCGAGCTGTACGTGTGCTGAACGCGGAGGTGCCGTCCGTTCGGTACTAGATCGTGGGACTGATCGCGGGATTGTTCGCGGGGCGGATCGAGGGACGTGAGGACGTTCCACTACATCAACCGCGTTCTATAACGCTTCTGCTGTACGATCTACAAGGGTACGTAGATCACTCATCCCCTCTCGTAGATGGACATCACCATGATAGGTCTTCGTGCGCGTAGGGAAATTTTTGTTTCCCATGCGACGTTCCCCAACAGTGGTATCAGAGCTAGGTTCATGCGTAGATGTCTTCTCGAGTAGAACACAAAAGTTTTTGTGGGCGGTGATGTGCGTTTTGCTGCCCTCCTTAGTCTTTTCTTGATTCCGCGGTATTGTTGGATTGAAGCGGCTTGGACCGACATTACTCGTACGCTTACGAGAGACTGGTTTCGTCGTTACGAGTAACCCCCTTTTGCTCAAAGATGACTGGCAAGTGACGGTTTCTCCAACTTTAGTTGAATCGGATTTGACCGAGGAGGTCCTTGGATGAGGTTAAATAGCAACTCATATATCTCCGTTGTGGTGTTTGCGTAAGTAAGATGCGATCCTACTAGATACCCTTGGTCACCACGTAAAACATGCAACAACAAAATTAGAGGACGTCTAACTTGTTTTTGCAGGGTATGATTGTGATGTGATATGGCCAATGATGTGATGTGATATATTGGATGTATGAGATGATCATGTTGTAATAGAAATATCGACTTGCACGTCAATGGTACGGCAACCGGCAGGAGCCATAGGGTTGTCTTTATACTAAGGTTTGTGCTTGCAGATGCGTTTACTATTTTGCTAGGAAGTAGCTTTAGTAGTAATAGCATAAGTAGCACGACAACCCCGATGGCAACACGTTGATGGATGATCATGGTGTGGCGCCGGTGACAAGAAGATCGTGCCGGTGCTTTGGTGATGGAGATCAAGAAGCACGTGATGATGGCCATATCATGTCACTTATGAATTGCATGTGATGTTAATCCTTTTATGCACCTTATTTTGCTTAGAACGACGGTACCATTATGAGGTGATCTCTCACTAAAATTTCAAGACGAAATTGTGTTCTCCCCGACTGTGCACCGTTGCTACAGTTCGTCGTTTCGAGACACCACGTGATGATCGGGTGTGATAGACTCAACGTTCACATACAACGGGTGCAAAACAGTTGCGCACGCGGAACACTCGGGTTAAGCTTGACGAGCCTAGCATGTGCAGACATGGCCTTGGAACACATGAGACCGAAAGGTCGATCATGAATCATATAGTTGATATGATTACCATAGGGATGCTTACCACTGAAACTATACTCAACTCACGTGATGATCGGACTTGGGATAGTGTAAGTGGATCATGAACCACTCAAATGACTAGAGAGATGTATTTTTTGAGTGGGAGTTTAGCATATAATTTGATTAAGTTGAACTCTAATTATCTTGAACATAGTCTAAGTCCACTTTGAATATATTTGTGTTGTAGATCATGGCTCACGCGAGTGTCATCCTGAATTTTAATACGTTCCTAGAGAAAGCTAAGTTGAAAGATGATGGAAGCAACTTTGTAGACTGGGCTCGTAATCTTAAGCTAATCTTACAAGCTGGGAAGAAGGATTATGTCCTTAATGCTGCGCTAGGAGATGAACCACCCGCTACGGCTGATCAGGATGTTAAGAACGCTTGGTTAGCGCGTAAGGAGGACTACTCAATAGTTCAATGTGCAGTCTTGTATGGCTTAGAACCGGGACTTCAACGTCGCTTTGAGCGTCATGGAGCATTTGAGATGTTCCAGGAGTTGAAGTTTATCTTTCAGAAGAACGCCCGGATCGAGAGGTATGAGACCTCCGATAAATTCTATGCTTGCAAGATGGAGGAAAACTCGTCTGTCAGTGAACATGTGCTCAAAATGTCTGGGTACTCAAACCGTCTAGCTGAACTGGGGATTGAACTCCCGCAAGAAGCTATCACTGACAGAATCCTTCAATCACTGCCGCCAAGCTATAAAGGCTTTGTGTTGAACTACAACATGCAAGGGATGAACAAGTCTCCCGGCGAGTTGTTTGCGATGCTGAAAGTCGCAGAGTCTGAACTCCGTAAAGAGCATCAAGTGTTGATGGTGAGCAAGACCACTAGTTTCAAGAGAAACGGCAAAGGCAAGAAGGGCAATTCGAAGAAGAGCGGCAAGCCTGTTGCCAATCCGCCGAAGAAACCCAAGGCTGGACCTAAGCCTGAAACAGAGTGCTTCTATTGCAAGGGTATGGGTCACTGGAAGCGCAATTGCCCCAAGTATCTGGCAGATAAGAAGGCGGGGAAAGAAAAATCAGGTATATTTGATATACATGTTATTGATGTGTACTTAACCGGCTCTCGTAGTAGTGCCTGGGTATTTGATACCGGTTCTGTTGCTCACATTTGCAACTCGAAGCAGGAACTGCGGAATAGACGAAGGCTGGCGAAAGACGAAGTGACGATGCGCGTAGGAAATGGTTCCAAGGTTGATGCAATCGCCGTCGGCACAGTGTCACTTCAGCTACCATCGGGATTAGTGATGAACTTAAATCATTGTTATTTAGTGCCTGCGTTGAGCATGAACATTATATCTGGATCTTGTTTATTGCGAGACGGTTACTCTTTTAAGTCTGAGAATAATGGTTGTTCTATTTCTATGAGTAACATCTTTTATGGTCATGCACCGAATGTTAGAGGATTGTTCATATTGAATCTTGATAGCGATACGCATATACATAACATTGAGACCAAAAGAGTTAGAGTAAACAATGATAGCGCCATATTTTTGTGGCACTGCCGCTTGGGTCATATTGGTGTAAAGCGCATGAAGAAACTCCATGCTGATGGACTTTTGGGGTCACTTGACTTTGATTCACTTGACACGTGCGAACCATGCCTCATGGGCAAGATGACTAAGACTCCGTTCTCCGGAACAATGGAGCGTTCAAGTGACTTGTTGGAAATCATACATACCGATGTGTGTGGTCCAATGAGCGTAGAGGCACACGGCGGATATCGTTATTTTCTCACCTTCACTGACGATTTAAGTAGATATGGTTATGTCTACTTGATGAAGCACAAGTCTGAAACATTCGAAAAGTTCAAGCAATTTCAGAGTGAAGTGGAAAATCATCATAACAAGAAGATCAAGTTCCTACGGTCTGATCGTGGGGGTGAATATCTGAGTTTCGAGTTTGCTACTCACTTAAGACAATGTGGAATTGTTTCGCAGTTAACACCGCCTGGAACACCACAGCGTAATGGTGTGTCCGAACGTCGTAATCGTACTTTGTTAGAGATGGTGCGATCTATGATGTCTCTTACTGATTTGCCGTTTTCATTTTGGGGTTATGCATTAGAAACAGCTGCATTCACTTTAAATAGGGCACCATCAAAATCCGTTGAGACGACACCATACGAACTGTGGTATGGCAAAAGGCCAAAGTTGTCGTTTCTTAAAGTTTGGGGATGTGATGCTTATGTCAAAAACTTCAGCCTGAAAAGCTGGAACCCAAAGCGGAAAAGTGTGTCTTCATAGGTTACCCAAAGGAGACAGTTGGGTACACCTTCTATCTCAAATCCGAGGGCAAAGTGTTTGTTGCTAAAAATGGAGCTTTTCTCGAGAAGGAGTTTCTCTCGAGAGAATTGAGTGGGAGGAAGATAGAACTTGACGAGGTTGTCGAACCTCTCATCCCTCTGGATGGTGGCGCAGGGCAAGGGGAAACCTCTGTCGTTGCGACGCCGGTTGAGGAGGAAGTTAATGATGATGATCATGAAACTCCAGTTCAAGTTTCTATTGAACCACGCAGGTCGACGAGATCACGCGCTGCTCCAGAGTGGTACGGTAATCCCGTCTTGTCAATCATGTTGTTAGACAACAATGAACCTGCAAATTATGAAGAAGCAATGGTGGGCCCAGATTCCAACAAATGGCGAGAAGCCATGAAATCCGAGATAGGATCCATGTTGAGAACAAAGTGTGGACTTTGGAGATACTACCTGAGGGCCGCAAGGCTATTCAGAACAAATGGATCTTTAAGAAGAAGACGGACGCTGACGGTAATGTGACCGTTTATAAAGCTCGACTTGTGGCAAAGGGTTTTTCACAAGTTCCAGGAGTTGACTACGATGAGACTTTCTCACCCGTAGCGATGCCTAAGTCCGTCAGAATCATGTTAGCAATAGCTGCATTTTTCGATTATGAAATCTGGCAGATGGATGTCAAAACGGCGTTCCTTAACGGTTTCCTTAAGGAAGAGTTGTATATGATGCAACCCGAAGGTTTTATGGATCCTAAAAATGCTGACAAGGTGTGCAAGCTCCAGCGATCCATTTATGGACTGGTGCAAGCATCTCGGAGTTGGAACAAACGCTTTGATGAGGTGATCAAAGCATTTGGGTTTATACAAGTGGTTGGAGAATCTTGTATTTACAAGAAAGTGAGTGGGAGCTCTGTGGCATTTCTAATATTATATGTGGATGACATATTACTGATTGGAAACAACGTAGAGCTTTTGGAGAGCATAAAAGGTTACTTGAATAAAAGTTTCTCTATGAAGGACCTAGGAGAAGCTGCTTACATTCTAGGCATTAAGATCTATAGGGATAGATCAAAATGCCTGATAGGACTTTCACAAAGCACATACCTTGATAAAGTTTTGAAGAGGTTCAAAATGGAACAGTCCAAGAAAGGGTTCTTGCCAGTTTTACAAGGTACGAGATTGAGTAAGACTCAGTGCCCAGCAACTGATGAAGATAGAGAGCATATGCGCTCCGTCCCCTATGCTTCAGCCATAGGTTCTATCATGTATGCGATGCTGTGCACTAGACCGGATGTTAGCCTGGCCATAAGTATGGCAGGTAGGTTCCAGAGTAATCCAGGAGTGGATCACTGGACAACGGTCAAGAATATCCTGAAGTACCTGAAAAGGACTAAGGAGATGTTTCTCGTGTATGGAGGTGACGAAGAGCTCGCCGTAAAAGGTTACGTCGATGCAAGCTTTGACACAGATCCGGACGACTCTAAGTCGCAAACCGGATACGTATTTATTCTTAATGGGGGTGCAGTAAGCTGGTGCAGTTCCAAGCAAAGCGTCGTAGCAGATTCTACATGTGAAGCGGAGTACATGGCTGCCTCGGAGGCGGCTAAGGAGGGTGTCTGGATGAAGCAGTTCATGACGGATCTTGGAGTGGTGCCGAGTGCACTGGATCCAATAACCTTGTTCTGTGACAACACTGGTGCCATTGCCTTAGCAAAGGAACCAAGGTTTCACAAGAAGACCAGACACATCAAACGACGCTTCAACCTCATCCGCGACTACGTCGAGGAGGAGGACGTAAATATATGCAAAGTGCACACGGATCTGAATGTAGCAGACCCGCTGACTAAACCTCTTCCACGGCCAAAACATGATCGACACCAGAACTGTATGGGTGTTAGATTTATTACAATGTAATTCACATGGTGATGTGAGGGCTAGATTATTGGCTCTAGTGCAAGTGGGAGACTGTTGGAATTATGCCCTAGAGGCAATAATAAATGTATAGTTATTATTATAATTCCTGTATCAAGATAATAGTTTATTATCCATGCTATATTTGTATTGAATGAAGACTCATTTACATGTGTGGATACATAGACAAAACACCGTCCCTAGCATGCCTCTAGTTGGCTAGCCAGTTGATCAATGATAGTCAGTGTCTTCTGATTATGAACAAGGTGTTGTTGCTTGATAACTGGATCACGTCATTGGGAGAATCACGTGATGGACTAGACCCAAACTAATAGACGTAGCATGTTGCTCGTGTCATTTTGTTGCTACTGTTTTCTGCGTGTCAAGTATTTATTCCTATGACCATGAGATCATATAACTTACTGACACCGGAGGAATGCTTTGTGTGTATCAAACGTCGCAACGTAACTGGGTGACTATAAAGATGCTCTACATGTATCTCCGAAGGTGTTAGTTGAGTTAGTATGGATCAAGACTGGGATTTGTTACTCCGTGTGACGGAGAGGTATCTCGGGGCCCACTCGGTAATGCAACATCACACACAAGCCTTGCAAGCAATGTAACTTAGTGTAAGTTGCGGGATCTTGTATTACGGAACGAGTAAAGAGACTTGCCGGTAAACGAGATTGAAATAGGTATGCGGATACTGACGATCGAATCTCAGGCAAGTAACATACCGAAGGACAAAGGGAATGACATACGGGATTATACGAATCCTTGGCACTGAGGTTCAAACGATAAGATCTTCGTAGAATATGTAGGATCCAATATGGGCATCCAGGTCCCGCTATTGGATATTGACCGAGGAGTCTCTCGGGTCATGTCTACATAGTTCTCGAACCCGCAGGGTCTGCACACTTAAGGTTCGACGTTGTTTTATGCGTATTTGAGTTATATGGTTGGTTACCGAATGTTGTTCGGAGTCCCGGATGAGATCACGGACGTCACGAGGGTTTCCGGAATGGTCCGGAAACGAAGATTGATATATAGGATGACCTCATTTGATTACCGGAAGGTTTTCGGAGTTACCGGGAATGACGAATGGGTTCCGGGAGTTCACCGGGGGGGGGGGGGGGAACCCACCCCGGGGAAGCCCATAGGTATTTGGGGAGCCACACCAGCCCTTAGTGGGCTTGTGGGACAGCCCACAAGTGCCCAATGCACCAAGAGAAGAAAAATCAAGAGGAAAGAAAAAAAAAAGGAAGGAGGTGGGAAGGGAGGGGGACTCCTCCCACCAAACCAAGTCCAACTCGGTTTGGGGGGGGAGTCCTCCCCCCCCTTGGCTCGGCCGACTCCTTGGGGGTCCTTGGACCCCAAGGCAAGGCCCCCCCTCCCTCCTCCTATATATACGGAGCAATTAGGGCTGATTTGAGACGACTTTCTCACGGCTGCCCGACCACATACCTCCACGGTTTTTCCTCTAGATCGCGTTTCTGCAGAGCTCGGGCGGAGCCCTGCTGAGACAAGGTCATCACCAACCTCCGGAGCGCCGTCACGCTGCCGGAGAACTCTTCTACCTCTCCGTCTCTCTTGCTGGATCAAGAAGGCCGAGATCATCGTCGAGCTGTACGTGTGCTGAACGCGGAGGTGCCATCCGTTCGGTACTAGATCGTGGGACTGATCGCGGGATTGTTCGCGGGGCGGACCGAGGGACGTGAGGACGTTCCACTACATCAACCGCGTTCTCTAACGCTTCTGCTGTACGATCTACAAGGGTACGTAGATCACTCATCCCCTCTCGTAGATGGACATCAACATGATAGGTCTTCGTGCGCGTAGAATTTTTTTTGTTTCCCATGCGACGTTCCCCAACAGTAACAACATCAATCTCAGAACATAGTGGATACTAGGGATAAATCCCCGTCAAAACTAACTTGATTACATGATAGATCTCATCCTACTCATCACCGCCCAGCGAGCCTACGAATTGATTCTCACGAACGACGAAGAGCTTCATGGAATTGGAGAGGGAAGAAGGTTGATGTTGACGATGGCGACGATTTCCCCTCTCCGGAGCCCAAGACGGACTCCATATCTGTCCTCCAGATGAAGAACAAGTGGTGGCGGCGGCTCCGTATCGCAAACGCGATGAAAACTTCTCTTTCTATTTTTTCTGGGACGAAAGGGAACTTATAGACCTGAGGTTGGGGGCGGCAGAGCCATGTGGGCCCCACAAGCCTGCCCACAGCCACCAGGGGGGTGGTGGCGGAGCCAGGGCTTGTGGCCCACTGGCCCACCCCCTCAGGTGGAACTTGGCGGAGATATTTTTCATATTTTCCAAAACTGCTCGCCGTAAATTTTCAGGACGTTTGGAGAACTTTGATTTCTGCACAAAAATAACACCAAGGCAATTCTGCTGAAAACAGCGTCAGTCCAGGATAGTTCCATTCAAATCATGCAAATTAGAGTCCAAAACAAGGGCAAAAGAGTTTGGAAAAGTAGATACGATGGAGACGTATCAAGGGGCACCAGGGGGTGCCTATAAGCCTGCACGGCGCGGCCACCCCCCAGGTCGCGCCATGGGGGCTTGTGGGCAGCCCACTGGCCCACTGGCCCCCCTCTTTTGCTATATGGAGGGTTTCGTCCAGGAAAAAATCAAGGAGGAGCTTTTTCGTGGTTTTGCCGCAGCCACGAGGCGGAACTTGAGCACAACCAATCTAGAGCTCAGGCAGGACGATCGTGCCGGGGAAACTTCCCTCCCGGAGGGGGAAATCGTCGCCATCGTCATCACCAACACTCCTCTCATCGGAGGGGACTCGTCACCATCAACATCTTCATCAGCACCATCTCATCTCCAAACCCTAGTTCATCACTGATGTTTGCTGTATATCCCTTGCAACGGCGCCAGGAAATAGTTGTGTCGACGGCACCAGGAATCCTTGAGCTACGACTACGCCTTAAGGGACTTCCTAGGCAAGTATGCAAAGGATTTCCCCCGTGGGCTTGGAGGTTTGCGTTGGTGTTCCCTCGAAGCGTAAAGGGTGATGTAGCACAGCGGTGGTAAGTATTTCCCTCAGTTTGAGAACCAAGGTATCAATCCGGCGGAAGAGTATCTCAAGATCCTGCACAAACACAAAAGCTTGCACCCAACGCTATGAAGGGGTTGTCAATCCCTTATAGATTGTTTGCCAAGTGAGAACTGAAAGCAACAAAGTAACAAAGCAAAGTAAAAGCGGAGGTGTAAACGATGGATGTGCATAGACACGGGGGCCATAGTGTTTACTAGTGGCTTATCTCATAAAAGCAAGTAGACGGAGGGTGAACAAATTACTGTCAACAATTGATAGAACCGCGCAAAATCGTGACGATATCTATGCAATGATTATTTATATAGGCATCACGTCCGAAACAAGTAGACCGATACTTTCTGCATCTACTACTATTACTCCACACGTCGACCGCTATCCAGCATGCATCTAGTGTATTAAGTCCATAAGAACAGAGTAACGCCTTAAGCAAGATGACATGATGTAGAGGGATAATCTCAAACCAATGATAAAAACCCCATCTTTTTACCCTTGATGGCAACTACTTGATGTGTGCCTTGTTGCCCCTACTATCACTGGGAAAGGTCACCACATGGTAGAACCCAAAACCAAGCACTTCTCCCATTGCAAGAATCATAGATCTAGTTGGCCAAACAAAACCCAAGACTCGGAGAGACTTACAAGGATATCAAATCATGCATATAAGAAATCAGCACAGACTCAAATATATATCATAGATAATATGATCACAAATCCACAATTCATAGGATCTCGACAAACACACCGCCAAAGAAGATTACATCGGATAGATCTCCATGAAGATCATGGAGAACTTTGTATTGAAGATCCAAGAGAGAGAAGAAGCCATCTAGCTACTAACTACGGACCCGTAGGTCAGAAGTGAACTACTCACGAGTCATTGGAGGGGCGATGATGATGATGAAGAAGCCCTCCAACTCCAAAGTCCCCTCCGGCAGGGCGCCGAGAAGGGTCTCCAGATGAGATGTCACAGAAACGGAAGCTTGCGGCGGCGGAAAAGTATTTTCGAGGCTCCCCTGATTTTTTGCGGAATATTTGGGAATTTATAGGCCAAAGATCTAGGTCAGGGGGCGGCCAGGGAAGCCACAAGCCTGCCCACCGCCGCCTCCCCTAGTGGCGGAGTGGGGGATTGTGGGCTCCCTGGAGCCCACCTGGCCTGGCCCAAAGGCCCCCTGATCTTCTTCCGTTCGGGAAAAAATAATTTCGGGGTTTTTCTTCCGTTTGGACTCCGTTCCAAAATCAAATCTGAAAAGAGTAAAAACACGGAAAAAACAGGAACTGGCACATGGCACTGAATTAATAAGTTAGTCCCAAAAAAGATATAAAAGGTACATAAAACAACCGAAGAAGACAAGATAACAACGTGAAACCATCAAAAATTATAGATACGTTTGAGACGTAACAAGCATCCCCAAGCTTAACTCCTGCTCGTCCTCGAGTAGGGAAGTGATAAGAATGAATTTTTGATGCTTTCATGCTACCTAGCATAGGTGTCCTTTGTAATTCCTCTTATGTGACGTGAATGTCAGATCTATTAGATTCAAAACAATAGTTTGCTATTGACGTGGAAACAATAATAATTCAAGCAAACTAGCAAGGTAATCATGAACTTTCAAAATAACAAGGCCAAAAGAAAGTTATCCCTACAAAAGCATATAGTCTGGCTATGCTCTATCATCATTGCACAATGAATTTAAATCATGCACAACCCCGGTATAGGCCAAGTAATTGTGTCACACCTTTAGTTTCTCAAACCTTTTCAACTCTCACGCAATACATGAGCGTGAGCCATGGTTATAGCACTATAGATGGTGTGGAATGTGGTGGAGGTTGCAAGACAAAAAAAAGAGAAGATAGTCACATTAACTAGGCATATCAATGAGCTGTGGAGATGCTCATCAGTAGATATCAATGTGAATGAGTAGGGATTGCCATACAATTGATACACTAGAGCTACGAGTACCTAAGGCAATTTTGAGGACCCAACTTGCTTGCTCACGAAGACCTAAGGCAATTTTGAGGAAGCCTATCATTGGATATACAAGCCAAGTTATATAATGAAAATTTCCCACTAGCTATATGGTGGTGACAAAACGAGAGACTCTCAATCATGAAGATCATGGTGCTTAATATGCACAAGTGTGGAAAAAGTGGTAGCATTGTCCCTTCTCTCTTTTTCCCTCATTTTTTATATTTTGTTGGGCTCTTTGGACTCTTTTTTTATATTTTGGTGGGCTTCTTTGGCCTCTTTTATTTCCTCACATGGGATGCTCCATTAATGATGATCATCACACTTTCAACTCAAACTTAGAGTAACGATGACTCTATATGAAATGCCTTCGGTAGTGTACTGTGGCAATGATCTAGCATGGCATAGACATCAATGGAAACATCATGCTAGCTATCTTACGATCATGCAATGTCAATGTATACGTGGTGGGACATGTCATGGTGGTAGTTGCATGGCAATATATCTCGGAATGACTTTGAAAAAGACATAGTAGGTAGGTATGGTGGCTGTTTTGAGGGAGGCTAATGGTGGGTTTTGTGCACCGGCGAAAATTGCACGGCACTAAGAAGATAGTGATGGTGGAAGGTGAAAGTGCATATAAACCATGGACTCAACATTAGTCATGAAGAACTCATATACTTGTTGCAAAAGTTTTATTAGTAATCGAAACAAAGCATTCAACGCATACTCCTAGGGGAAGGGTTGGTAGGTATAAACCATCGCGCGATCCCGACCGCCACGCAAAGGATGACAATCAATAGACTAATCATGCTCAGATTTCATCACATAGCGGTTCACCATACGTGCATGCTACGGGAATTACTAACTTCAACACAAGTATTTGTAGATCCACAACACCTTGCTAGCATGACTTTCAATATTACCATAACCACAACTCAAAACTAATTGAGATGAATCAAACTTCTCTAACTATTCAATGCACATGAAGGTGGAAATTTTCGTATCCATTTGGATAACTACCCCTTTTGAGACGACTTTCAAAGCATAGATCAACTACCAAGCCACGCACCGCTGCGCTCTAAAAGATATAAGTGAAGCACATAGAGCAAAAGTATCTAGCTCACAAGATATAAGTGAAGCACATGTGAGCTGAATTGTCTACCAAAAGATATAAGTGAAGCTCGACAAAATCACGGTGAGTGCATGTCTCTCTCTCTAGGTGTGCAGCAAGGATGATTGTGACACAAGAACACAAAAAAAGACTCCTACGATACAAGACGCTCCAAGCAAAAACACATAACATGTGGTGAATAAAAATATAGCCCCAAGTAACGTTACCGATGGATTGAGGACGAGAGAGGGGATGCCTTCCCGGGGCATCCCCAAGCTTAGGCTTTTACGACATCCTTGAATCTCTTGGGGTGCCTTGGGCATCCCCAAGCTTGAGCTCTTGCCACTCTTTTATCTCTTTGTCCATAAGAACTTCACCCAAAACTTGAAAACTTCACAACACGAAACTTAAACAGAAACTCGTGATAACATTAGTACAAGAAAGCAAACCACCACTTCCTTAGGTACTGTAGCAAACTTAAATTCTACTTGTGCTGATGTTGGGTTACTGTACTTTCAATCTTCCATGGCTAATACCCCCCGATACTATCCATAGTTTCATCAAAATAAGCAACCAACACAACAAAACAGAATCTGTTAACAGCAGACCAGTCTCTATGTTTCGTATACCTCTGGTACTTAAAAAATTATGAAAAATTACGACAGTCTGAAGAATTTTCGTAGCAATCAACAGCAAAACGAATCAACTCAAAAGCTCGTGCAAAAAAAACGAAAATTCTTTTCGTGAGCAGAAAGTTTCTGTCTTTTCCAGCATGACCAAACGATCATCCCCAAGACTAATCATAACCGTTTTGCTTGGCACAAACGCAAAAAGAAACAAAAAAAACACAATCATAACAAAATTATAAAATTGTGGAAAACACAAAACAGAAATAAAAAGGATAGATTCGTTGGGTTGCCTCTGAACAAGCGCTTTTGTTTAACGCCCTTAGCTAGGCGAAAGGCGATGGAATCATGTATAGTCATCTTTGGTGCTCAAACCATAGGTAGCCCTCATCATAGATTCATAAGGCAATCTTATTTTCTTTCTAGGAAAGTGCTCCATGCCCTTCTTTAAAGGAAATTGAAATCTAATATTCCCTTCCTTCATATCGATGACAGCACCAATAGTCCACGGAAAAAAAATCATTTCGGGCTTTTTCTTCCTTTTGGACTCCGTTCCAAAATCAGATCTGAAAAGAGTCAAAAACACAAAAAAAGAGGAACTGACACATGGCACTGAATTAATAAATTAGTCCCAAAAAATATATAAAAGGTACATAAAACAACCAAAGAAGACAAGATAACATCGTGAAACCATCAAAAATTATAGATACGTTTGAGACGTATCAATCACTTGTAACGAATCTCCGTCTCGCGACTCCAATTGGTACTTGTAAGGTTGCTAGTAGTGTTGATTACTCTTTGTAGTTGATGCTAGTTGTATTACTTGGTGGAAGAGTTTATGTTCAGATCCTTGATGCTACTCATTACCTCTCTGATCATGAATACGATTATGCTTTGTGAGTAGTTACTTTTGTTCCTGAGGACATGGGATAAGTCATGCTAATAGTAGTCATGTGAATTTGGTATTCGTTCGGTAATTTGATGTGTTGTATGTTGTTTTTCCTCTAGTGGTGTTATGTGAACGTCAAATACATAAACTTCACCATTATTTGGGCTAGAGGAAGGCATTGGGAAGTAGTAAGTAGATGATGGGTTGCTAGAGTGACAGAAGCTTAAACCCTAGTTTATGCGTTGCTTCGTAAGGGGCTGATTTGGATCCACTAGTTTAATGCTATGGTTAGACTTTGTCTTAATTCTTCTTTCGTAGTTGCGGGTGCTTGTGAGAGGGGTTAATCATAAGAGGGATGCTTGTCCAAGTAAGGGCAGTACCCAAGCGTCGGTCCACCCACATATCAAACTATCAAAGTAACGAACGCGAATCATATGCACATGATGAAACTAGCATGACAGAGATTCCCGTGTGTCCTCGGGAGCGTTTTTCCTCCTATAAGACTTTGTCCAGGCTTGTCCCTTGCTACAAAAGGGATTGGGCCACTTTGCTGCACCGTTGCTACTTTTGTTACTTATTGCTTGCTACGAATCATCTCACCACACAATCACTTGTTACCGACAATTTCAGTGCCTGCAGATTTTGCCTTGCTGAAAACCACTTGTTAGATCCTTCTGCTCCTCATTGGGTTCGACACTCTTACTTATCAAAAGGTTAATTGATTCCCTATACTTGTGGGTCATCAGCTAGTACTAATAATAACAGGATGTATTCTTGCTCGTGAGCCATATAATAAAGAGTGTCTAAGTTGAAGGGCTTTGCCTCTTGCCATGATCAAAAGAGTGAGAATAGAACCAAAGCATGAAAGATCATGTAATGGTCTTATGGGAAGTGATGGCTTCACATATAAAAAGAATGAGGATTGAAACTTGTTGAGGGTAGGCAAATGTAGACCTTGGTCATTGTTGCAATTAATAGAAAGTTATAAAGAAGGAGAGGTTCACATATAAATATATCATCTCTCACACCATCTAACACCAATAGAGGAAAAACAACATACAACATATCAAAATACCGAACGAATACCAAATTCACATGACTATTATTAGCATAACTTATCCCATGTCCTCAGGAACAAAAGTAACTACTTGATACGTCCATTTTGCATTATGCTTTCATGTTGATATTTATCGCTTTATGGGCTGTTATTATACTTTGTGGAACCTTACTTATGCCATTTCTCTCTTATTTTGCAAGGTTTATTTGAATAGGGAGAATACCGGCAGCTGGAATTCTGGACTGGAAAAGGAGCAAGTATGAGTCCTCTATTCTGCGCAACTCCAAATGCCCTGAAAATCAACTTGGATTTTTTTTGGATTTTATAAAAAATACTGGGCAAAAGAAGTGTCAGAGGGGAGCAACCAGGGGCCCACAAGCCTGGTTGTCGCGGCCTACCCCTTGGACGCAACAACAGGGCTTGTGGGCACCCTGGCGGCCCACTGCCCCCCCCCCTCTTTTGCTATATGAAGGGTTTCGTTCTAGAAAAAATCATTCGAGAGCTTTTTCGTGGTTTTGCCGCTGCCACGAGGCGGAACTTGAGCAGATCCAATCTAGAGCTCCGGCAGGACGATCCTGCCGGGGGAAACTTCCCTCCCAGAGGGGGAAATCGTCGCCTTCGTCATCACCAACACTCCTCTTGTCAGAGGGGAGGCATCTTCATCAACATCTTCATCAGCACCATCTCCTCTCAAATCCCTAGTTCATCTCTTGTAACCAATCTCCGTCTCGCGACTCCGGTTGGTACTTGTAAGGTTGCTAGTAGTGTTGATTACTATTTGTAGTTGATGCTAGTTGGATTACTTGGTGGAAGAGTTTATGTTCAGATCCTTGATGCTATTCATTACACCTCTGACCATGATTATGATTATGCTTTGTAAGTAGTTACTTTTGTTCATGAGGACATGGGATAAGTCATGCTAATAATAGTCATGTGAGTTTGGTATTCGTTCGGTATTTTGATATGTTGTATGTTGTCTTTTCCTCTAGTGGTGTTATGTGAACGTCGACTACATAACACTTCACCATATTTGGGCTTAGAGGAAGGCATTGGGGAGTAGTAAGTAGATGATGGGTTGCTGGAGTGACAGAAGCTTAAACCCCAGTCTATGCGTTGCTTCGTAAGGGGCTGATTTGGATCCACTAGCTTAATGCTATGGTTAGACGTTGTCTTAATTCTTCTTTCATAGTTGCGGATGCTTGCGAGAGGGGTTAATCATAAGTGGGATGCTTGTCCAAGTAAGGGCAGTACCCAAGCGCCATTCCACCCACATATCAAACTATCAAAGTAACGAACGCGAATCATATGAACATGATGAAACTAGCATGACAGAAATTCCCGTGTGTCCTCGGGAGCGCTTTTCCTCTTATAAGACTTTGTTCAGGCTTGTCCCTTGCTACAAAAGGGATTGGGCCACTTGCTGCACCGTTTATACTACTTGTTACTTGTTACTTTTCGCTTGCTACGATTCACCTCACTACACCATCACTTGTTACCGCTACTTTCAGTGCTTGCAGTTATTACCTTGCTGAAAACCGTTTATCAGAGCCTTCCCCTCCTCGTTGGGTTCGACACTCTTACTTATCGAAAGGACTACGATTGATCCCCTATACTTGTGGGTCATCAAGACTCTTTTCTGGCACCGTTGCCGGGGAGGAAGCGCCTTTGGTAAGTGGAATTTGGTAAGGAAACATTTATATACTGTGCTGAAATCATTGTCACTTGTCACTATGGAAACTGTTCCTTTGAGGAGTTTGTTCCGGGTATCTTCACCACGAATGGAAGAACGAGGAGTTGTTCCTCAACCTGAGGTACCTACTGAAAATATCTTTTATGAAATCCCTTCGGGTATGCTTGAGAAACAGCTGGCTAATCCTTTTACAAGAGATGGATCTTCACATCCAGACTTGCATCTAATCTATGTAGATGAAGTTTGTGGTTTATTTAAGCTTGCAGGTTTGCCCGAGGATGAGGTAAAGAAGAAATTCTTTCCTTTATCTTTGAAGGATAAGGCGTTGACATGGTATAGGCTATGTGATGATACTGGATCATGGGACTACAATCGGTTGAGATTGGAATTTCATCAAAAGTTCTATCCTATGCATTTAGTACATCGTGGTCGGAGTTATATTTATAACTTTTGGCCTTGTGACAGGGAAAGCATAGCTCAAGCTTGGGGGAGGCTTAAATTAATTCTATATTCATGCCCCAATCATGAGATCTCGAGATAAATTATCACTCAAAACTTTTATGCTCGGCTTTCCCATGAAGATCGTACCATGCTTGACACTTCTTGTACCGGTTCTTTTATGAAGAAGGATATTGACCACAAGTGGAATTCATTGGAAAGAATCAAACGTAACTCTGAAGATTGGGAGCTTGAAGAAGGTAAGGAGTCAGGTATGAATTTCCAGTTTGATTGCGTTAAATCTTTTGTTGAAACAAACACTTCTAGAGATTTTACCGCTAAGTATGGACTTCACTCTGAGATAGTAGCTTCTCTATGTGAATCTTTTGCTGCTCATGTTAATCTTCCCAAAGAGAAGTGGTTTAAATATCATCCTCCTGTAGAAAGCAACATAGCCAAAACCAATCTAGTTGAGGAGAAAGTCATTGCTTTTAGTGATCCTGTTGTTCCTTGTGCCTACGCCGAGAAACCACCTTACCATGCTAGGATAAAGGATTATTCTAAACCTCCAACTGTGATATGTAGGGGTTACATTAGACCACTTGCACCCCCTGAGGAAATTAGAGTCGAACCTAGTGTTGCTATTATCAAAGATATCTTAGCCGAAGACATAGATGGGCATGTTATCAAATTTTGTGAGGACTCTGCTAGAATTGCTAAACCTCACGTGAAAGACAAATACGAACCTGTAGTTGGCCTGCCCGTTGTTTCTGTCAAGATAGGAGACCACTGTTACCATGGTTTATGTGATATGGGTGCTAGTGTTAGTGCAATACCCCGTTCCTTATATGATGAAATCAAAGATGAGATTGCACCTGCTGAGTTAGAACCCATTGATGTCACTATTACGCTAGCTAATAGAGACACTATTTGCCCTGTGGGAATTGTGAGAGACGTAGAAGTCCTGTGTGGTAAGACGAAGCATCCTACTGATTTCCTCGTCCTTGGTACTGCACAAGATAGCTTTTGTCCCATCATATTTGGTAGACCCTTTCTCAACACTGTCAATGCTCACATTGATTGCATTAAATAGACTGTCACTGTTAGTTTCGAGGGTGTGTCCCATGAATTTAACTTCTCCAAGTTTGGAAGACAACCCCATGAAAAAGAGTCGTCTCGTAGGGATGAAATCATTGGTCTTGCCTCTATTGCCGTACCTCCTATGAATCCTTTAGAGTAATATCTGCTTGAGCATGAAAATGATATGCATATGGAGGAAAGAGATGATATAGATAAAGTTGTCTTAGAACAATATCCTATTCTCAAGAATAATCTGCATGTTGAACTGCTTGGGGATCCTCCCCCACCAAAGGGTGATCCTGTCTTCGAGCTGAAACAGTTACCAGATACTCTTAAGTATGCTTATCTTGATGAGAAGGAGATATATCCTGTTATTATTAGTGCTCACCTCTCGAATCACGAAGAGAAGAAGTTATTAAAAACTTTGAGGAAGCACCGTGAAGCTATTGGATATACTCTTGATGATCTTAAGGGTATTAGTCCCACTCTATGTCAGCACAAGATTAAAACCGATCCTGATTCTAAGCCAGTTGCTGATCATCAAAGGAGATTAAATCCTAGGATGAAAGAGGTCGTGAGAAAAGAAATATTAAAGCTTCTGGAAGGAGGAATCATTTATCTTGTTGCTCATAGTGATTGGGTAAGTCCAGTACATTGCGTACCTAAGAAGGGAGGTATCACCGTCGTTCCTAATGATAAGAATGAATTAATCCCACAAAGCATTATTACAGGCTATAGGATGGTGATAGACTTCCGGAAACTGAACAAGGCAACTAGGAAAGACCATTATCCTTTGCCGTTTATTGACCAGATGCTAGAAAGGCTATCTAAACACACACACTTCTGCTTTCTAGACGGTTATTCAGGTTTCTCGCAAATACCTGTTGCACAATCTGATCAAGAGAAAACCACCTTCACATGCCCCTTCGGTACCTTTGCTTATAGACGCATGCCTTTTGGCTTGTGCAATGCACCAGCCACCTTTCAAAGATGTATGATGGCTATATTCTCTGAATTTTGTGAAAAGATTGTTGAGGTTTTCATGGATGATTTCTCCGTCTACGGTTCTTCCTTTGACGATTGCCTCAGCAACCTTGATCGAGTCTTACAGAGATGCGAAGAAACCAAGCTCGTCTTGAACTGAGAGAAGTGCCACTTCATGGTTAATGAAGGCATCGTCTTAGGACGCAAAATCTCTGAGAGAGGCATTGAAGTTGATAAGGCTAAGGTTGATGCGATTGAGAAAATGCCTTGCCCCACAAATATCAGAGGTATACGAAGTTTCCTAGGTCATGCTGGTTTCTATAGAAGGTTCATTAAAGACTTTTCTAAGATTTCTAGGCCTCTTACCAACCTCTTGCAGAAGGATGTTCCTTTTGTTTTTGATGAGGATTGTGAGGAAGCTTTCGAAATACTTGAGAAGGCCTTGATAACCGCACTTATCGTTCAACCACCAGACTGGAACTTGCCCTTTAAAATCATGTGGATACTAGTGATTATGTTGTTGGTGCTGTTCTAGGACAAAGAGTTGACAAGAAGTTGAATGTCATTCACTACGCTAGCAAAACTCTAGACAGTGCCCAAAGAAACTATGCCACTACGGAGAAGGAGTTTTTAGTAGTCGTGTTTGCATGTGAAAAGTTCAGATCTTATATAGTTGACTCCAAAGTCACTATTCACTCTGACCATGCTGCTATTAAGTACCTTATGGAGAAGAAGGACGCTAAGCCTAGGCTAATCAGATGGGTTCTCCTACTACAGGAATTTGATTTGCACGTCGTTGACCGAAAGGGTGCTGATAACCGTGTAGCAGATAACTTGTCTAGGCTGGAGAATGTCCTTGATGACCCACGACCTATTGATGACAGCTTTCCTGATGAGCAACTGAGTGTCATCCGCACTTCACACGGTGCACCGTGGTATGCTGATTATGCAAACTATACGTAGCCAAATACATACCACCCAGTTTCACCTACCAGCAAAATAAGAAATTCTTCTTTGATTTGAGACACTACTTTTGGGATGATCCTCACCTTTATAAGGAAGGAGTAGATGGTGTCATTAGACGTTGTGTGCCTGAACATGAACAGGGACAGATCCTGCAGAAGTGTCATTCTGAGGCCTACGGAGGACACCATGCTGGAGACAGAACTGCTCATAAGGTATTGCAATCAGGTTTCTATTGGCCCACTCTCTTCAAGGATGCCCGTAAGTTTGTTTTGTCTAGTGACGAATGTCAAAGGATAGGGAACATCAGTAAGCGTCAGGAAATGTCTATGAACTATTCACTTGTCATTGAACCATTTGATGTCTGGGGCTTTGATTATATGGGACCCTTCCCAAGCTCCAATGGGTACACTCACATCTTAGTTGCTGTGGACTACGTCACTAAGTGGGTAGAAGCTATCCCCACTAAAAATGCTGATCACCACACCTCTATCAAGATGCTTAAAGAAGTCATTTTCCCATGATTTGGAGTCCCTAGATATCTGATGACTGATGGCGGTTCACACTACATTCATGGTGTTTTCCGCAAGATGCTCGCTAAGTACGATGTCAACCATAGAGTTGCATCTCCTTATCATCCTCAGTCTAGTGGTCAAGTGGAGTTGAGTAATAGGGAGATCAAATTGATCTTACAAAAGACCGTCAATAGATCTCGGAAGAATCGGTCTAGCAAACTTGACGATGCGCTATGGGCTTATAGGACTGCTTAAAAGAATCCCATGGGCATGTCGCCGTATAAAATGGTTTACGGTAAGGCCTGTCATTTACCTCTTGAGCTGGAACACAAAGCTTATTGGGAAATCAAAGAGCTCAACTTTGATTTCAAACTTGCCGGTGAGAAGCGGTTGTTTGATATCAGCTCATTAGATGAATGAAGGGCCCAGGCATATGAGAATGCCAAGTTGTTCAAGGAAAAGGTTAAGAGATGGCACGATAAAAGAATACAAAAACGAGAGTTCAATGTAGGTGACTATGTCCTACTATACAATTCTCGTTTGAGATTCTTCGCAGGCAAGCTCCTCTCTAAATGGGAAGGTCCCTACGTTGTCGAGGAAGTATATCGTTCCGGTGCCATCAAAATCAATAACACGAAAGGCAATTTTCCTAGAGTGGTAAACGGGCAAAGAATCAAGCATTATATCTGTGGTACTCCCATAAATGTTGAGACCAATATCATCAATATCATAACTCCAGAGGAGTACATAAGGGATGTTTATCAGCTTGTTTCAGACCCTGAAAACAAATAGGAAATTGGACTCCGAAACTTTTCCAATAGGAAATTTTCTCCGTTTTAGAATTTATGGAAAATTAGAAAAATAAAAAGTAGTCCGGAGAGCGCACGAGGCGGCCACAAGCTTGGTTGTCGCGGCCTACCCCCCTCGCCGCGGCAACAGGGCTTGTGGGCAGCTCATGTGCCTCCCGGACTCCGTTTTCTTGCGGAGCACTCCTTCTGGTCCAGAAAAAATCATTATATATATGACAGAGGGTTTTGATCTCCGTATCGTGCAGTTTTCCTCTGTTTTCGTTTCGAGCCTGTTGTGTGCCGCAGATTTAGGTCAAGATGTCTTCTCAAGATTCAGAAGAAGAGATCTATGTGGCCGATGATCGTGCTAACTCCAGGATTAATGGGGACTTGGAACCTTATGGCTGGACCACCGACGAGAAAGAGGATTATGAGCACAGGGGGAAGGAACAAACGAGTTCCGATGAAGAGGAGGCTCCTCCACCTCAACCTGGACGCACTCATGTTGAGTTCAAGAAGTCGAGCCTCCCTGACCAAAGGGAGAAGCTTAAGACCTTGTTTATCCCATCTCGTTTCTTGCAGGAGAGTAAGCACGAACTTTGTCATAGAGTGTTGAAGCTTGAGGAGGAAAACGACGATCTGAGGGAGCAGAATTTTTTGCTCAAGTGGAAATTGGACAAGCTCAAGACTACTTCAACAACACCACCACCATCACCACCAAAGGAAGACAACTAAGCATTCGTATGGGCAATCCCCTTGGCTTTTGCCAAGCTTGGGGCAGTTGCCCTGGTATCGTATCACCGTTATATCTTTTGCTTTTACCTTTGTTTTAGTTCTTTCCTTTTCAGTTTTTATTTCTTCTCTTAGTGGAATAAGTCTTTAGTGTTTTAGTTTGAGTCTTTTACTTTTGTCTCTCCCCTGATGTATTCGATCTTGCGAGCTATATAACAAAGAGTATCTTAGTCAAGGGCTTTGTTTTGTGCCGTGATCAAAAGTATGAAAAGAACGATAGCATGAAAGATCATGAGATGTTCTTATGGAAAGTGATAGCTTCACTTATAACAAGTATGATGATTGAAACTTGTTGAGAGTAGACCAACATAGACCTTAGTCATTGTTGCAATTAATAAGAAGTAATAAGGAAAGAGAGGTTCACATAAATATATCATCTTAGACACTTTCTATAATTGCGAGCACTCACCAAACTATTACATGCTTAAAAGTAGATGTTGGACAAGGAAGACAACATAATGAATTGTGTCTGCTTGGTTCCAAACAATGTTATATGATTAGAGATCCCTTAGCATGTGACGATTGCTTCCACCTCATATTAGCCAAAACTCCCGCACCAAGTAGAGATACTACTTGTGCATCCATAAACCTTCAACCCAGTTTTGCCATGAGTGTCCACCATACCTACCTATGGATTGAATAAGATCCCTCAAGTAAGTTGTCATCGGTGCAAGCAATAAAAATTGCTCTCTAATATGTATGATCTATTAGTGTGTGGAAAATAAGCTTTGTACAAACCTGTGATGAGGAAGACATAAAAGCGACAGACTGCATAATAAAGTTCTTTATCACAGGAGGCAATATAAAGTGACGTTCCTCCGCACTAAGAGGACACGCATCCAAACCTCAAAAGCGCATGACAACCTCTTCTTCCCTCTGCGAAGGGCCTATCTTGTACCTTTACTTTTTTCCCTTGTAAGAGTCATGGTGATCTTCACGAATTCCTTATTTAGCCTTTTTCTTGGTGAACGTCATATGCTTGGGAAAGATCTATATTCATATATCAACTTGGAGCTGAGTACTTATGCTTTATTATTGTTGACTTTACCCTTGAGGTAAATGGTTGGGAGGCAAAACTATAAGCCCCTATCTTTCTCTGTGTCCAACTGAAACTTTGATACCATGAGTACCACGTGAGTTGTAACAATTGTGGAAAACAAAAGAGATGATTGAGTATGTGGATTTGCCTTGCAAGCTCTTATTTGACTCTTTCTGATAATATGATAAATTGCTATTGCTTCAATGACTATGGACTGTTGTTGGCTACTTCTCGGTAAGGTTTTTGTTTCATACTTTGCTTTGTGAAGGAATTCTTACTTTCCCATAAGAATCTCTATGATGTATTGATGTTCTATGTTTGATCATGATGCCCTCATGTCCGTATTTTGTTGGATCGACACCTCATCCCTAAACATGTGGACATGTTTTGGGTCTTGGTTTTCGCTTGAGGACAAGCGAGGTTTAAGCTTGGGGGAGTTGATACGTCGATTTTGCATCATGCTTTCATGTTGATATTTATCGCTTTATGGGCTGTTATTATACTTTGTGGAACCTTACTTATGCCTTTTCTCTCTTATTTTGCAAGGTTTATTTGAAGAGGGAGAATACCGGCAGCTGGAATTCTGGACTGGAAAAGGAGCAAGTATGAGTCCTCTATTCTATGCAACTCCAAATGCCCTGAAAATCAACCTGGATTTTTTTGTATTTTATAGAAAATACTGGGCGAAAGAAGTGTCATAGGGGAGCACCCAGGGGCCCACAAGCCTGGTTGTCGCGGCCTACCCCCTGGCCACGGCAACAGGGCTTGTGGGCACCATGGTGGCCCACTAGCCCCCCTCTTTTGCTATATGAAGGGTTTCGTTCCAGAAAAAATCATTCGGGAGCTTTTTCGTGGTTTCGCCACCGCCACGAGGCGGAACTTGAGCAGATCCAATCTAGAGCTCCGGCAGGACGATCATGCCGGGGGAAACTTCCCTCCCGGAGGGGGAAATCGTCGACTTCGTCATCACCAACACTCCTCTCGTTGGAGGGGAGGCACCTTCATCAACATCTTCATCAGCACCATCTCCTCTCCAATCCCTAGTTCATCTCTTGTAACCAATCTCCGTCTCGCGACTCCGATTGGTACTTGTAAGGTTGCTAGTAGTGTTGATTACTATTTGTAGTTGATGCTAGTTGGATTACTTGGTGGAACAGTTTATGTTCAGATCCTTGATGCTATTCATTACACCTCCCATCATGATTATGATTATGCTTTGTGAGTAGTTACTTTTTTCCTGAGGACATGGGATAAGTCATGCTAATAATATTCATGTGAGTTTGGTATTCGTTCGGCATTTTGATATGGTGTATGTTGTCTTCTCCTCTAGTGGTGTTATGTGAACATCGACTACATAACACTTCACCATATTTGGGCCTAGAGGAAGGCATTGGGGAGTAGTAAGTAGATGATGGGTTGCTGAAGTGACAGAAGCTTAAACCCCAGTCTATGCGTTGCTTCGTAAGGGGCTGATTTGGATCCACTAGTTTAATGCTATGGTTAGACGTTGTCTTAATTCTTCTTTCGTAGTTGTAGATGCTTGCGAGAGGGGTTAATCATAAGTGAGATGCTTGTCCAAGTAAGGGCAGTACCCAAGCGCCGGTCCACCCACATATCAAACTATCAAAGTAACGAACGCGAATCATATGAACATGATGAAACTAGCATGACAGAAATTCCCGTGTGTCCTCGGGAGCGCTTTTTCTCTTATAAGACTTTGTTCAGGCTTGTCCCTTGCTACAAAAGGGATTGGGCCACTTGCTGCACTGTTGCTACTACCTGTTACTTGTTACTTTTCGCTTGCTACGATTCACCTCAGTACACCATCACTTGTTACCGCTACTTTCAGTGCTTGCAGTTATTACCTTGCTGAAAACCGTTTATGAGAGCCTTCTCCTCCTCGTTGGGTCGACACTCTTACTTATCGAAAGGACTACGATTGATCCCCTATACTTGTGGGTCATCACTACTCACAAAGCATAATCATAATCATGATCAGAGGTGTAATGAGTAGCATCAAGGATCTGAACATAAACTCTTCCACCAAGTAATCCAACTAGTATCAACTACAAAGAGTAATCAACACTACTAGCAACCTTACAAGTACCAATCGGAGTCGCGAGACGGAGATTGGTTACAAGAGATGAACTAGGGTTTGGAGATGAGATGGTGCTGATGAAGATGTTGATGGTGACGAGTCCCCTCCGATGAGAGGAGTGTTGGTGATGATGATGGCGATGATTTCCCCCTCCGGGAGGGATGTTTCCCCGACAGGATCGTCCTGCCGGAGCTCTAGACTGGTTCTGCTCAAGTTCCACCTCGTGGCGGCGGCGAAACCACGAAAAAGCTCTTGTCTGATTTTTTTTCTGGACGAAACCCTCCATATAGCAAAAGAGGGGGGCCAGTGGGCCATTGGGCTGCCCACAAGCCCCCATGGCGTGCCCTGGGGGGTGGCCGCGCCATGCAGGCTTGTGGGCACCCCCTCGTGCCCCTCCGGCACTTCTTCGGCCCAATATTTTTTATAAATTGGGAAAAAAATCCCCGTTGATTTTCACGGCGTTTGGAGTTGCGCAGAATAGGTATCTCAACTTTGCTCCACTTTTAGGCCAGAATTCCAGTTGCCGGTATTCTCCCTCTTCATGTAAACCTTGCAAAATAAGAGAGAAAAGGCATAAGAATAGTACCGTGAAGTGAAATAACAGCCAAAGAAGCGATAAATATCAACATGAAAATGTGATGCGAAATGGACGTATCACTAGCCTCTCGGAGCATGAAGAAAAGAAGTTACTAAAAACTCCGAGGAAGCACCGTGCTGCTATTGGATATACTCTTGATGATCTTAAGGGCATTAGTCCCACTCTATGCCAGCACAAGATTAAAACTGATCCTGACTTCAAACCAGTTGTTTATCATCAAAGGAGATTAAATCCTAAGATGAAATAAGTAGTGAGAAAAGAAATACTAAAACTCCTGGAAGCGGGTATTATCTATCCTGTTGCTCATAGCGATTGGGTGAGTCTGGTGCATTGCGTCCCTAAGAAGGGAGGCATTACCGTTGTCCCTAATGATAAGGATGAATTGATCCCACAAAGGATTATTACTGGCTATAGGATGGTGATCGATTTTAGGAAATTGAATAAAGCCACTAGGAAAGATCATTACCCTTTGCCTTTTATCGACCAAATGCTAGAAAGGTTGTCCAAACACACACACTTCTTCTTTCTAGACGGTTATTCTGGTTTCTCCCAAATACCGGTTGCACAATCTGATCAGGAGAAGACCACTTTCACCTGCCCTTTCTGTACCTTTGCTTATAGACGTATGCCTTTTGGCTTATGTAATGCACCTGCCACCTTTCAAAGATGTATGATGGCTATATTCTCTGACTTTTGTGAAAGATTGTTGAGGTTTTCATGGATGACTTCTGCATTTACGGGTCTTCCTTTGATGATTGCCTCAGCAACCTTGATCGAGTTTTGCGGAGATGTAAAGACACCAATCTTGTCTTGAATTGGGAGAAGTGCCACTTTATGGTTAATGAAGGCATCCTCTTAGGACATAAAATTTCCGAAAGAGGTATTGAAGTCGATAAGGCTAAGGTTGATGCAATCGAGAAAATGCCATACCCCATAGATATCAAAGGGATAAGAACTTTCCTTGGTCATGCTGGTTTCTATAGAAGGTTCATTAAAGACTTCTCTAAGATTTCTAGGCCTCTTACCAATCTCTTGCAAACGGATATTCCTTTTGTCTTTGACGATGATTGTGAGGAAGCCTTCGAAATACTTAACAGGGCTTTGATAACTGCACCTATTGTTCAACCACCTGATTGGAATTTACCTTTTGAAATCATGTGTGACGCTGGTGATTATGCTGTTGGTGCTATAATAGGGCAAAGAGTTGATAAGAAGTTGAATGTTATTCACTACGCTAGTAAAACTCTAGACAGTGCCCAGAGAAACTATGCTACTACGGTGAAGGAATATTTAGCAGTCGTATTTGCATGTGAAAAGTTCACGTCTTACATAGTTGATTCCAAAATCACTATTCACACTCATCATGCTGCTATTAAATACCTCATGGAGAAGAAGGACGCTAAACCTAGACTTGTCAGATGGGTTATCTTGCTACAAGAATTTGTTTTGCACGTTGTCGACGGAAAGGGTGCTAATAACCCAGTAGCAGATAACTTGTCTAGGTTGGAGAACGTTCTTGATGACCCACAACCTATTGATGATAGCTTTCCCGATGAGCAACTGAATGTCATCAATGCTTCACGTAGTGAACCGTGGTATGCTGATTATGCAAACTATATCGTTGCCAAATACATTCCACCTAGTTTCACGTACCAGCAAAATAAGAAATTCTTCTTTGACTTAAGACACTACTTTTGGGATGATCCTCACCTTTATAAGGAAGGAGTAGATGGTGTTATTAGACGTTGTGTACCTGAACATGAACATGGACAGATCCTACAGAAGTGTCACTCCGAGGCCTACGGAGGACACCATGCGGGAGATGGAACTGCACACAAGGTATTGCAATCAGGTTTCTATTGGCCCACTCTCTTCAAGGATGCCCGTAAGTTTGTCTTGTCTTGTGACGAATGTCAAAGAATAGGTAATATTAGCAAACGTCAGGAAATGCCTATGAACTATTCACTTGTCATTGAACCAATTGATGTCTGGGGCTTTGATTATATGGGACCGTTTCCAAAATCTAATGGGTATACTCACATCTTAGTTGCTGTTGATTACGTCACTAAGTGGGTAGAAGCTATCCCCACTAGTAGTGCTGATCACAGCACTTCTATCAAGATGCTGAAAGAAGTTATCTTCCCTAGATTTGGAGTCCCTAGATATCTAATGAACGACGTTGGTTCACACTTCATTCATGGTGCTTTCCGTAAAACGCTTGCCAAGTACGATGTCAACCATAGAATTACGTCTCCCTATCACCCTCAGTCCAGTGGTCAAGTAGAGCTAAGCAATAGAGAGATTAAACTGATTCTGCAAAAGACTGTCAACAGATCTAGAAAGAATTGGTCTAAGAAGCTCGATGATGCACTGTGGGCTTATAGGACTGCCTATAAGAATCCCATGGGCATGTCTCCATACAAAATGGTGTATGGGAAAGCATTTCACTTACCTGTTGATCTAGAACATAAAGCTTATTGGGCAATCAAAGAGCTCAACTTTGATTTCAAACTTGCTGGTGAGAAGAGGTTATTTGATATTAGCTCGCTTGATGAGTGGAGAACTCAGGCATATGAGAATGCCAAGTTGTTCAAAGAGAAGGCCAAGAGGTGGCATGATAAGAGGATACAAAAGCGTGAGTTCAATGTAGGTGATTATGTCTTGCTATATAACTCCCGTTTAAGATTCTTTGCAGGCAAGCTTCTCTCTAAATGGGAAGGTCCCTATGTTGTTGAGGAAGTATATCGTTCCGGTGCTATCAAGTTCAACAACATGGAAGGTAATTGTCCGAGAGTGGTAAATGGGCAGAAAATGAAGCATTATATCTCAGGTACTCCCATAAATGTTGAAAGCAATATCATCAATACCATAACTTCGGAAGAATACCTAAGGGACATTTATCAGCCTGTTTCAGACTCCGAAAACGAAGAGGTATGTGATTCGGTAAGAAAACAGAGTCCAAAACTTTCCCAATAGGAAATTTTCTCTGTTTTGGAATATTTGAAAAAATACAAAAATTGGAAGTAGTCCAGAAATTGCGCGAGGAGGCGACAAGCCTGCACGGCGCGGGCCCACCCCCTAGCCGCGCCGTGAGGGCTTGTGGCCACCTCATGCGCCTCCCGGACTCCGGGTTCGTGCAGGGGACTCCTTCTGGTGTGGAAAAAATCATTATATATACTCCCGTTTGGTCTGACCCCTGCATCACGCAGATTTCCTCTGTTTTTCGTTTCGAGCCTGTTTTCTGCCGCACATCTAGGCCAAAATGTCTTCTCAGGATTCAGAGGGGGAGACCTATGTGGCTGATTACCTTGCTAACCCCAAAGTCTATGGGGACTTTGATCCTTATGGGTGGACCTCTGATGAGGAAGAAGATTATGATCCCAAGGAGAAGGAACAAACGAGTTCCGATGAAGAGGAGGCTCCTCTTCTTCAACCTGGACGCACGCATGTGGAGTTCAAGAAGTCGAGCCTCCCTGACTCAAGGAAGAAGCCTAAGACCTTGTTTATCCCTTCTCATTTCATGCGGGAAAGTAAGCAGGAATTATGCCAAAGGGTGTTGAAGCTTGAAGAGGAAAATGATGATCTAAGGGAGCAGAATTTTATGCTCAAGTGGAAATTAAACAAGCTCAAGACCTCTTCAACAACTTCACCACCTTCAGCACCAAAGGAAGACCACTGAGCATTGGTATGGGCAATCCCCTTGGCTTTTGCCAAGCTTGGGGGAGTTGCCCCGGTATCGTATCACCATCACATCTTTTGCATTTACCTTTGTTTTAGTTTTCCTTTTCAGTTTTCATTTTCTCTAGTAGAGTAAAAGTCTTAGTCTTAGTCTTGAGTTTTGCTTTGTGTAACCCCCGATGTATTCTTGCTCGTGAGCCATATAATAAAGAGTGTCCTAGTTGAAGGGCTTTGCCTCTTGCCATGATCAAAAGAGTGAGAATAGAACAAAAGCATGAAAGATCATGTAATGATGTTATGGGAAGTGATGGATTCAAATATAAAAAGAATGGGGATTGAAACTTGTTGAGGGTAGGCAAACGTAGACTTTGGTCATTGTTGCAATTAATAGGAAGTGATAAAGAAGGAGAGGTTCACATATAAATATATCATCTCTGACACCATCTATGATTGTGAACACTCACTAAACTATTACATGCCTAGAAGTAGATGTTGGACAAGGAAGACAACATAATGAATTGTTTTTGCTTGGCTGTGAACAATCTTATATGATTAGAGATCCCTTAGCATGTGATGATTGCTTCCACCTCTTATTAGCCAAAACTCCCGCACCAAGTAGAGATACTACTTGTGCATCCATAAACCTTCAAACCAGTTTTGCCATGAGTGTCCACCATACCTACCTATGGATTGAATAAGATCCCTCAAGTAAGTTGTCATCGGTGCAAGCAATAAAAATTGCTCTCTAATATGTATGATCTATTAGTGTGTGGAAAATAAGCTTTGTACAAACCTGTGATGAGGAAGACATAAAAGTGACAGACTGCATAATAAAGTTCTTTATCACAGGGGGCAATATAAAGTGACGTTCCTCCGCACTAAGAGGACATGCATAATAAAGCACATGACAAGCTCTGCTTCCCTCTGCAAAGGGCCTATCTTGTACCTTTACTTTTTACCCTTGAAAGAGTCATGGTGATCTTCACCAATTCCTTATTTTGCCTTTGTCTTGGCTACCGTCACATGCTTGGGAAAGATCTATATTCATATGTCAACTTGGAGGTAAGTATTCATGAATTATTATTGTTGACATTACCCTTGAGGTAAGCAGTTGGGAGGCAAAACTTTAAGCCATATCTTTCTCTGTGTCCAGCTGAAACTTTGATCTCATGAGTACCACGTGAGTTGTAGCAATTGTAGAGAACGAAAGAATGATTGAGTATGTGGATTTGCTTTACAATCTCTTATTTGACTCTTTCTGATGTTGTGATAAATTGCAATTGCTTCAATGACTAAAGGCTATCGGTTGTTACTTCTCGGTAAGGTTCTTGATCCATGCTTTACTTTGTGAAGGAATTATCACTTTAGCATGAGAGATTATATGTTGGTATTGTTGTTCTGATCTTGATCATGATGCATGCATGTTCGTATCTTGTTTTGTTGACACCTCTCTCCCTAAACATGTGGACATATTTATTGAGCTTGGCTTTCGCTTGAGGACAAGCGAGGTCTAAGCTTGGGGAGTTGATACGTCCATTTTGCATCATGTTTTCATGTTGATATTTATCGCTTCTTTGGCTGTTATTTCACTTCATGGTACAATTCGTATGCCTTTTCTCTCTTATTTTGCAACGTTTACATGAAGAGGGAGAATACCGGCAACTGGAATTCTGGCTTGAAAGTGGAGCAATGTTGAGATACCTATTGTGCGCAACTCCAAACGTCGCGAAAATCAACGGGGATTTTTTCCCAATTTATCAAAAATACTGGGCCGAAGAAGTGCCAGAGGGGCACCAGGGGGTGCCCACAAACCTGCACGGCGCGGCCACCCCCCCAGGCCGCGCCATGGGGGCTTGTGGGCAGCCCACTGGCCCACTGGCCCCCTCTTTTTCTATATGGAGGGTTTCATCCAGGAAAAAACAAGGAGGAGCTTTTTCATGGTTTCGCGGCCGCCACGAGGCGGAACATGAGCAGAACCAATCTAGAGCTCTGGCAGGACGATCTTGCCGGGGAAACTTCCCTCCCGGAGGGGGAAATCGTCGCCATCGTCATCACCAACACTCCTCTCATCGGAGGGGACTCGTCACCATCAACATCTTCATCAGCACCATCTCATCTCCAAACCCTAGTTCATCACTTGTAACCAATCTCCGTCTCGCGACTCCGATTAGTACTTGTAAGGTTGCTAGTAGTGTTGATTACTCTTTGTAGTTGATGCTAGTTGGATTACTTGGTGGAAGAGTTTACGTTCAGATCCTTGATGCTACTCATTACCTCTCTGATCATGAATATTATTATGCTTTGTGAGTAGTTACTTTTGTTCCTGAGGACATGGGATAAGTCATGCTAATAGTAGTCATGTGAATTTGGTATTCGTTCTGTAATTTGATGTGTTGTATGTTGTTTTTCCTCTAGTGGTGTTATGTGAACGTCGACTACATAACACTTCACCATTATTTGGGCCTATAGGAAGGCATTGGGAAGTAGTAAGTAGATGATGGGTTGCTAGAGTGACAGAAGCTTAAACCCTAGTTTATGCGTTGCTTCGTAAGGGGCTGATTTGGATCCACTAGTTTAATGCTATGGTTAGACTTTGTCTTAATTCTTCTTTCGTAGTTGCGGATGCTTGCGAGAGGGGTTAATCATAAGTGGGATGCTTGTCCAAGTAAGGGCAGTACCCAAGCGCCGGTCCACCCACATATCAAACTATCAAAGTAACGAACGCGAATCATATGCACATGATGAAACTAGCATGACAGAAATTCCCGTGTGTCCTCGGGAGCGTTTTTCCTCCTATAAGACTTTGTCCAGGCTTGTCCCTTGCTACAAAAGGGATTGGGACACTTTGCTACACCGTTGCTACTTTTGTTCCTTGTCGCTTGCTACGAATCATCTCACCACACAATCACTTGTTACCGACAATTTCAGTGCCTGCAGATTTTTCCTTGTTGAAAACCACTTGTCAGATCCTTCTTCTCTTCGTTGGGTGCGACACTCTTACTTATCGAAAGGACTACGATTGATCCCCTATACTTGTGGGTCATCACCCCGCTACACACTGGTTGAAGTGACGGTTCAATAACCTCATCAAGTTCCACAACCCTCCCACTCAATTCTTTCGAGAGAAACCTTTCCTCGAGAAAGGACCCGTTTCTAGAAACAAACACTTTGCTTTCGAATCTGAGATAGAAGATGTACCCAATTATTTTGGATATCCTATGAAGATGCATTTATCCTCTTTGGGTTCGAGCTTATCGTACTGAAACTTTTTCACATAAGCGTCATAGCCCCAAACTTTCAAGAAACGAGAGCTTAGGTTTCTCCAAACCATAGTTCATACGGCGTCATCTCAACGGAATTACGTGGTGCCCTATTTAAAGTGAATGCGGTTGTCTCTAATGCCTAACCCAAAACGATAGTGGTATTTCGATCATAGTATGCGCTATATCCAATAGGGCGTGGCTATGACGTTCGGACACACCATCACACTATGGTGTTCTAGGTGGCATGAATTGCGAAAAAAAATCCACACTGCCTTAACTATGTACCACAACTCGCAACTCGGATATTCATCTCTATGATCATATCATAGACAATTTATCCTCTTGTCACGACGATCTTCACTCTGAAATAGCTTTGAACTTTTCAATATTTCGGACTTGTGATTCATCAAGTAAATACTCGTGTATATACTCAAATCGTCGGTGAAGTGATAACATAACGATATCCACTGCGTGCCTCACCACTCGTTGGACTGCACACATAAAAAATGTATTCCAATACTACTCTAGTTTGCCTACCAGAAAAGTTTCGAACATTACCGGTAGTGTACCGGGGTGCCGAAAGGGTTCTGGGGGTCCACAGGGGGGTCCACCTACCCCATGAGCCCACATGGGCTGTAGGGGTGGTACCCTAGCCACCCTAGGCTAGGGGCACCAGCCCCTAGAGGCAAAATTGGGTTGGGGCGAGAGTCTCGAAGGGACAAGCCCCCCCCCCCCACAGGTGCCTTGGAGGAGGGGGACTCATGTCTTCCTTGTGGAGGGAGGACTCCACCCTAGCCGCCGACCCTCCTTGGAGGAGGGTGCAAGGGCTCCACCTGAACCTGCCCCTTGCCTCCTATATATAGTAGATAAGAGGGGATGGCTGTACACAACAATTCCCATGCCCTGCAGCCTCCCCTCTCTTTCGTTCTTCCTTGTTCGTAGTTCCAGAAGCGCTTGGCGAAGCCGTGCTGGAATTGCTCCACCATCATTTCCACCATGCCATCGTGCTAGTTGAGATCCCATATACTTCTCCTTCCTCTCTTGCCGGATTAAGAAGGAGGAGATGTCATCGAGCTACACGTGTGGTGAACGTGGAGGCGCCGTCCGTTCGGCGCTAGATCGAGACAGATCATGATTGGATCGTGAAGACATACGACTACATCAATCATGTTTCTTAACAATTCCGCTTAGAGATCTACAAGGATATGTAGATGCACCCTGTTGGGGAACGTGGTACGGGAAACAAAAAAATTCCTACGCATACGCAATACCTATCATGGTGATGTCCATCTATGAGAGGGGATTTCCGATCTACGTACCCTTGTAGATTGCACAGCAGGAAGCAATAAGAAACACGGTTGACGTAGTGGAACGTCCTCACATCCCTCGATCCGCCCCGCGAACCGTCCCACGAACCGTCCCGCGATCCGTCCCACGATCCGCTCCGATCTAGTGCCGAACGGGCGACACCTCCGCGTTCAGCACACGTACAGCTTGACGATGATCTCGGCCTTCTTGATCCAGCAAGAGAGACGGAGAGGTTGATGAGTTCTCTTGCAGCGTGACGGCGCTCCGGAGGTTGGTGGTGATCTATCCCAGCAGGAATCCGCCCGAGATCCGCAGAAACACGATCTAGAGGAAAAACCGTGGAGGTATGTGGTCGGGCTGCCGTGGCAAAGTTGTCTCAAATCAGCCCTAGTACCCCAGTATATATAGGAGGGAGGGGGAGGGACCTGCCTTGAGGCTCAAGAGAGCCCCAAGGGGTCGGCCGAACCAAGGGGAGGAGGAGTCCTCCTCCAATCCTAGTCCAACTAGGATTGGAGAGTGGAGTCCTTCTCCACCTTCCCACTTCCCCCTTCTTTTCCCTTGATTTCTTTATCTCCTACGCATAGGGCCTCTTGGGCTATCCCACCAGCCCACTAAGGGCTGGTGCAGCACCCCTAAGGCCTATGGGCTTCCCCCGGGTGGGCTGCCTCGCTACCCCTTCTGTCACTGGGTGAGGTCACCGCACGGTGTGAACCCAAAACCAAGCACTTCTCCCATTGCAAGAGTCATAGATCTAGTTGGCCAGACAAAACCCACAACTCGAAGAGAATTACAAGGATATGAAATCATGCATAAGGGAGATCAGAAGAAACTCAAATAAGATTCATAGATAATCTGATCATAAATCCACAATTCATCGGATGTCAACAAACACACCGCAAAAGAAGATTACATCGGATAGATCTCCATGAAGATCATGGAGAACTTTGTATTGAAGATCCAAGAGAGAGAAGAAGCCATCTAGTTACTAGCTATGGACCCGTAGGTCTATGGTGAACTACTCACGCATCATCGGAGAGGTCATGGTGTTGATGAAGAATCCCTCTGTGTCCGAATCTCCCCTCCGGCAGGGCACCAGGACGTGCCCCAGATGGGATCTTGCAGAGACAGAAGCTTGCGGCGGCGGAAAAGTAATTGCGATCGTCTCTTGATTTTTTTGGGAATATTTGGGAATTTATAGGAGCAAGATCTAGGTCAGGGGACCTCCAGGGGGCCCACAAGCCTGGACAGCGCCGCCCCCCTCGCCGCGGGGTGGGGGCTTGTGGGGCCCGTGGGGCTCTTTTGGCTTGGCCCCCAAGCTCTCTGATCTTCTTTTGTTCCAGAAAAAATCTTTTCAGGGATTTTCTTCTGTTTGGACTCCGTTTCAAAATCTCCTCTGAAGGGGGTCAAAAACATGGAAAAAACAGGAACTGGCACTTGGCACTGAGTTAATAAGTTAGTCCCAGAAAATAAATAAAAGGCATGCAAAACATCCAAAGTTTGACAAGATAATAGCATGAAACCATCAAAAATTATAGATACGTTGGAGACATATCATCCCATCAGCCCGCTAAGGGCTAGTGCGGCACCCCTAAGGCCTATGGGCTTCCCCCGGGTGAGCTGGCCCCCCCGGTGGACATCCGGAATCCATTCGTCACTCGCGGTACATTCCCGGTAATGTCCGAAAACTTTTCGGTAATCAAATGAGGTCATCCCATATATCAATCTTCGTTTCCGGACCATTCCGGAAACCCTCGTGATGTTTTTGATCCCATACGGGACTCCGAACAACGTTCATAACCAACCATATAACTCAAATACGCATAAAACATCGCCGAACCTTAAGTGTTCAGACCCTGCGGGTTCGAGAACTATGTAGACATGACCCGAGGGACTCCTCGGTCAATATCCAATAGCGGGACCTGGATGCCCATATTGGATCCTACATATTCTACGAAGATCTTATCGATTGAACCTCAGTGCCAAGGATTCGTATAATCCCGTATGTCATTCCCTTTGTCCTTCGGTATGTTACTTGCCCGAGATTCGATCGTCAGTATCCGTATACCTATTTCAATCTCATTTTACCCGCAAGTCTCTTTACTCGTTCCGTAATACAAGATCCCCTGACTCACATTAAGTCACATTGCTTGCAAGGTTTGTGTGTGATGTTGTATTACCGAGTGGGCCCCGAGATACCTCTCCGTCACACGGAGTGACAAATCCCACTCTTGATCCATACTAACTCAATGGACACCTTCGGAGATACCTGTAGAGCATCTTTATAGTCACCCTGTTACGTTGTGATGTTTGATACACACAAGGCATTCCTCCGGTGCCAGTGAGTTATATGATCTCATGGTCATAGGAACAAATACTTGACACGCAGAAAACAGTAGCAACAAAATGACACGATCAACATGCTACGTTCATTAGTTTGGGTCTAGTCCATCACATGATTCACTCAATGATATGATCCAGTTATCAAGTAACAACATCTTGTACATAGCGAGAAGACCTTGACTATCCTTGATCAACTGGCTAGCCAACTAGAGGCTTGCTAGGGATAGTGTTTTGTCTATGTATCCACACATGTATCTAAGTCTTCATTTAATACAATTATAGCATGGATAATAAACGATTATCTTGATACAGGAATTAGAATAATAACTTATTTATCATTGCCTCTAGGGCATAATTCCAACACACCCCCCTCTCGTAGATGTTGATCTCCATGGATTGATCTTGGTGAGCGTAGGAAATTTTTTATTTCCCATGCGACGTTCCCCAAGCGTGGCATCATGAGCCACATCTATGCGTAGATAACATGCACGAGTAGAACACAAAAGAGTTAGTGGACATGATGTTCAGATTGCTTACTTTATTGGTCTTATTTTTATTCGGTGGTATTGTGGTATTAAGCGGCCTATACCAACCTTACTCGACCACGTACGAGAGACCGGTTCCATCGACTTATATGCAACTTGTTGCATAAAGATGGCTGGCGGGTGTGTCTCTCCCACTTCAGTTGAATCGGATTCAACAGAGGCGGTCCTTGTAGAAGGTTAAATAGCAACTTGAATATCACTGTTGTGGCTTTGCGTAGGTAAGAATGGTTCTTGCTAGTCACCCATAGCAGTCGCGTAAAACATGCAACAACAAAGTAGAGGACGTCTAACTTGTTTTTGCAGGGTAGGTTGTGATATGATATGGCCAAGGAAATGATGAGATATATGTGATGTATGAGATGATCATGTTTTGTATAGATTATCACGACTTGCATGTCGATGAGTACGACAACCGATAGCAGCCATATGATTGTCTTTAATTATTTGTGCCTTTTTTGCTTTACTTGATTGCTATGAGTTAGCAATAGTGGTAGAAGCATAGTTGGCGCGACAACAATGGTGACACGATGTTGAAGATCATGATGATGTAGATCATGGCGTCATGCCGGTGACGATGGAGATCATGTTGGTGCTTTGGAGATGGAGATCAAAAGCACAAGATGATGGACATATGATGTCACTATTTTGATTTGCATGTGATGTTAATCCTTTTATGCATCTTATTTTGCTTAGGACAAAGGTAGCATTATAAGATTACCCCTCACTAAAATTTCAAGATAAAATTGTATTCTCCCCAAGTGTGCACCATTGTGAAGGTTCGTCATTTCGAGGCACCACGTGATGATCGGGTGCAATACACTCTACGTTCACATACAACGAGTGTAAGCCAGTTTTGCACATGCACAACACTTGGGTGAAATTTGATGAGCCTATCATGTACGAACATGGCCTTGGAACACATGAGACCGAAATGTCGAACATGAGTCATATAGTAGATATGATCAACATGGAGATGTTCACCATTGAAACCACCTCATCTCACGTGACGATCAGACTTGGATTAGTGGATTTGGATCATGTTACACTCGAACAACCTAAGAGCTGTTGATTTGAGTGGGAGTTCTTAAGTAATATGATTAATTGAATTCATTATCATGAACATAGTCTAAGTTGTATTTGCAAAGTATGTTGCAGAACAATAGCTCATGATGTAGCTCCGCTTATATTTTTGATACATTTCTAGAGAAAACTAAGTTGAAAGATGATGGTAGCAATTATGCGGACTAGGTCCGTGATCTGAGGATTGTCCTCACTTGCTGCATAGAAGGATTATTTCCTTGGTGCACCGCTTGATGCGCCACCCCCCTCATGCGTCATATGTGGATGTTGTGAACATCTGACAGACACACTTTTGATGACTACTTGATCTTTCGTTGTGTCATGCTTTACGTCTTTGAATTAAGGCTCCAAAGACATTTTAAACGTCATAGAGCATATGAGATGTTCCAAGAGCTGAAATTGGGATTTCAGACTCGTGCCTGTGTTGAGAGATAGGAGACCTCCGACAATATTTATTGCCTGAAAGATGAAGGAGAATAGCTCAATCGGTGAGCATATGCTCAGATTGTCTCGGTGCTACAATTGCTTGAGTTAAGTGGGAGTTGATCTTCTAGATAAGATAGTGATTGGCATAGTTCTCCAAGTCACTACCACCAAGCTACTGGAGCTTTGTGATGAACTATAACATGCCAGGGATGGAGATGATGACCCCTCAGCTATTCGTGATGTTTTACACCGCGAAGGTAGAAATCAAGAAGGAGCATCAAGTGTTGATGGTTAGTAAGCACTAGTTTCAAGAAGGGCAAGGGCAAGAAGGGGAACTTTGAGGATGGCAAACCAGTTGTCGCTTCAGTGAAGAAACCCAAGGTCGAACCCAAACCCGAGACTTAGTGCTTCTGTTGTCAGGGGAACGGGCATTAAAAGTGGAACTGCCCTAGATACTTGGCAGAGAAGAAGGTTGACAATGTCAACAAAAGTATATTTGATATACATGTTATTGATGTGTGCCTTACTAGTGCTCGTTGTAGCCGATGGGTATTTCATACCGGTTCAGTTGCTAATATTAGTAACTAGAAACGAGAGTTACAGAATAAACAAAGACTAGCTAAGGGTGAGGTGTTGATGTGTGTTGGAAGCGTTCCCAAGGTTGATGTGATCACCATCGCACGCTCCATCTACCTTCGAGATTAGTGATAAACCTAGATAAATGTTATTTGGTGTCTGCGTTGAGCATGAACATTATATTGACTTTGTTTATTACGAGACGATTATTTATGTAGGTTAGAGAATAATGGGTTATGTTGTTTACATGAATAATATATTATATGATCATGCACCCAAGATGAACGGTTTATTGAATATCGATCGTATTGATACACATGTTCATAATATTGATGTCAAAAGATGCAAAGTTAGTAATGATAGTACCACTTTAAAGCACACACTGTTCTCTAGTCCCACGTTTGCGATGCGTACTACATCACAAACAGATCCTCATTTTAAATTGTGTGCAACAGAGATTCTATGACCAATGCTGAATTCGGTTGCACCGTTTGCGATATTGTCTGACTTCACACACGGTTTGCAAATGGCAATTATGTGCATGGTCCCACATGGTTTCTATGTGTGAAACATGTCGGATCATGAGGTATATCACAAGTGTTGAGATTTATAAACCGTGTGTGGCGTAATGACCCTCATAGTATATATTTTTTCTATTTTAATTGTTAGAATTAAAAAATATACAGAATTTGAATTTGAAAATAAAAGCGGGGAATATCTTTTTACATATCCATCATATACATAGATAGGTTCAACAACCAATGCATTATTCGATTCACACGTACATACATTCAAGAATTATGTCAACAAAAAAATTTACATAAGCACCAAATAAAGAATGATGAACGACGGTTGAATACTTGTATTAAAGACGGTAAAGAAAGAGGCAAAAGATATTCTCGTAGTTGTACAAGGTGAAGCATAATGCATGTAGTGTGCCCTCCTCCATGTCGAATGCACACACGACTCTAGCCAACCCCTTGTGATGGTCGACCGCTCATCCTTCAATATCTTCATGAGGACTTCGAGATAGTGATTCTACTTAGGAAGAAATATTTGTACATTTGCATGTTCAACTATGAAATAATCTTTCTGTACCTGAATACTTGTTATTGGGGAAAATTAATACAAGCTCCCTTAGATACAAATATTGTGGTATAGAGGGAGTATTTAAGAGGTGATCTTGAGTAGACTGCGTTCGAAACCACTGCAAAGGAAAAAGATACACACATTATCATCTAACAACTCATTATGGGTAGTAAAAAGTCTACAGGGTTCTAACTTAATATACCTCTTTTTCGACTTTTGCTCATTATGGAACCACCTTGTCGTCAGCTAGCGGAGAGGCCCCAATATACCTCTTTTTTCCATTCGCTCCTCCAACTCCCCGGGAAGCATAGTCAGGCTTAGGCTGCGACGCTCTCTCGAGTGGGGTGAGGATGGGGATGGGATGTGTAGGAAAGATGATGTTTCACAGGCCATCACTAGGGGTGGACTAAAGTTGTCCATGCATTCGACATGGAGGAGCACTACTGTCGAATACACACACGACTCTAGTCCAACCCCTTGTGATGGATCTTCATGAGGACTTACAAACAGTCATTGTAGTCTGATAAAAATACATGTACATTTGTATGTCCAAGAATCATGTAGTTTGAGAGGTGATCTTGAGTAGACTGCGTTGGGAACCACTGCAAAGGAAAAAAGATACAAACATTACCATCTAACAACTCATTATGGACAGTAAAAAGGCTATAGAGTTCTGAATTAATATACTCTTTTTTGCTATTCGCTCATTGTGGAACCACCTCGTCGTCCTTTAGTTTGAGAGGTGGTCTTGAGTAGACTGCGTTGGGAACCACTGCAAAGAAAAAATATACATACATTGTCATCTAACAAGTCATTATGGACAGTAAAAGGGCTACAGAGTTCTAAGTTAATATATTGCAGATCACTATTGTCTTGGACAAACTATAAATAAATAGTTCAATTGCCACATTTTGACCCATTGTACTAACAATCTTTATTAGTTACCTCACACGATGCTGGTTCATGAATATCACATTACCCTATACACAAAAAGGGTCTAGACACGGATCTTTACAAGTGACATATGTACCTACAAGCAAAAGTAATATTATAAGTTAACTGCAATTGCACAATGATGTACTACAATACTCTCTCCGTCCCACTATATAAGATTTAATTACATCCAATATACAACATATTAGATGTATTAACCATAAATAACCAAATATAGCAATTGAAGCTAGACAAATGCTAACCACAAACAATAAAAAACCTTTAAAGAAGGCATATGCTCACTACAAGAGACTTAACAACAACCAAATGTAGTCATTCGTAATGGTAGTTTCGAAGTTGCATAGAACATAACTTGTACTTAAACATCAAATTGTATAAGTGAACATCACGGAGTGAAAAAACATGGAGTGCATTACCTACAACAGGCTTAACAGGAAATAAATATGGACGGTAAAGTAGTATTCATCAAATTGTATCGCACATTGTGAATAACTAAATAAACAAGGTGTACTACAAACAATCAATCAAATATATCAATTGAAACTGGACAAATGCTAACCACAAACAACCAAAAACCTTTAAAGGAGGCATACGCTCACTACAACAGACTTAACAGCAGCCAAACAATCATTCACATCGGTATTGTTGAAATTGCATAGAAGATAGAATGTACCACGTCCTTCGACATCAAATTTTATTTATTGAACATCACATTGTTAGAAAACTCAAATAAACAGGGGCGTGTTAACTACACCAGCTTTAACATGAACCAATTGTATCATTGAATAACAAAATCTAGCAGTTGAAACTAGACATATGTATAAGCTCACTACACACAACCAATCATAGGCATTCTTGGAACTGAATGCGATCTTCAGAAATGAAAAAAGGATCTCGATGAAGATGGAGGAAAATTTCTCACAACGAAGCAGAGTAGATCAGCAGCGGGGCCATGGAGGAGATCCATTGGGGTTGAACCCGAGGGGGTGAGGGTGCGCCACTTAACTAGTGGCATGGCCCGCATCAAGCCGTCGCAGCCGACGAGCTCGATGTCGTAACCAGCTACCACACTCTATCACACACATAATCATCTGGATAATTATTGGTGTTCCGTTGGATCAGCGCAAACAATTTATCCGGGTGAGTTGTATGTCATACATCGCACACATCTCTATTTCGTTTACCGTGTGCGTTATTTTGGCTCATCGCAAACAGTTGGTCTGGGTAAACTGACTGTCATAAATCGCACATGCAACTATATTCTGAATCGTATTTGATGGATCTGTCATTGCACACGGTTCGTGCTATTCGCGACGGACCTTGAACTATACCGTTTGCGATCCATGCATCACACACAATTTGATCGAAGAGTCTCTGATTGATGTGTCTTCTTTGTATCATCCCGCGGTAGTGGGTGGAAGAGGAGAGCAGGTGGATTTTTATCACGGAAACGATGCGGCCAGCTAAAACTCCGCCTTAGTTTCGGTGGGCCTGGGGTGTCGAAGTCCTACATGGCTCATGCCGAGACTCCCACAAAGCCCCCCCCCCCCTTGTTTGGTTCTGATTTGCGAGAAAATTACGGCCCAAACTTCTTTGTGGGCCGATGGGGATCGTCATTGGATGGTTTGCGGGGTACGGACAGGTGCATTCGGACGAATACACACGATTTGAGGGTCAACATTGGAGATTCCCTTATACCACTATAGCCAGACACACATCCCAACACCATCTGTTTTCTTTTCCCCACCCATGTCCTCCCTCAAGACCCATTTGTTCTTTGACGGGAGGGTTGATGCATGTGTGCATGCGTGGTACTGAGATTTCGAAGGCCCGTGGAGATTTTTTTTTAGAAAATGGTCCCTTAATTTCTAAAATTTCCCCTTGATGCAAGACCATGCATGATGGTAAAAATAGTGGGACAACAAGAAACATGATTTCTCTAAAATTATGTCATCATGGTGACTGGTGGGCACGGTGAGGTTTCATTGTTGTGTTGTGTGTGGGGCTAGGACATAGTATATGAGACAAGCGTTTCTTTTTCTTGAATAGTATGAATTGCTTGCCACATGTGTCTCGTGGTGCAAATATTGATTGCACACTGAAAAGAGATAGACAATTACACGGTAGATGAAACCAAATTTCGTTGACCACATAACGAGCTGAGCTGCAATCAGACGAGTTGTTGCTCGTGAGACATAAAACGTAACAACTACAATCAACCTATACCAACATATTAAGACCAAAGTAATACAATAAGAATATGCTCTACATATACATAAAGCGATACGTGTACCCCTCAAATACGCAAATTCTTGTAGCAGAATTCTCTCTTTGGATGTTACCATTGTTCCCAAAAAAATGTCAATGAACGACAAAATCATCAACATTTGGAATCTAAAACTTAAAACTTGGTGTGCCCTCGTGCGAAAATCCAACAATTTTACGGATCGCGAGACAATCGTACAAACGGTCATGGCTTGACACGTGTGTGTCCCTGCACCTACTTGCCCCTATGAATTTTCGAATGAATTGGCCGACATTGACTACAAAAATGATCAAGGGTTGGTAGTAGAGCAGTCACACGTTAAAAGGGTGGGCTTGCTTTGAAAAAAAAAGTTGATTTGTTTGGGAGAAACTTTCAATCTATCCATAATCAATCATGACATCACAGATAACACAGGAGGTAACAAAAATTACAACCAAGTCCATGGGCCACCTAGCGACGATTACAAGCAATGGAACGAGTTGAAGGCATGCCGCACTCATGTCCCCCCCCCCCCCCCCCCTCACCGAGGACGCTAATTTTGTTTTTATAAACAGTCGAGAAGCCGTTATGCTAAAACCCAACACGAGGAGTGTACCGGGAACAACCATGGTCAATGAAGAGAGTCGCAAATCAAAAAGATCAAACGTGTAAACACTCAACCAAAGATTTTATCTAAACAGATCCACCGAAGACCATCACGAGCTGAATTCCGCGAGATACGATCAAGACACACCTCCACACACCGCTAAACGCATCATCTACACGGGAACACGTGGGAGACAATTTTCCGGCTAAGGGGCGCCACATTGCTCCAACCAAGACAATGAACCTAAGAAGAACGAGCATGGAGTCCATCCCGTCGGCCCAAAGTCCATTGGAGGCAGGGTGGACCGACTATGACGCCAATGAGGTGGGGAGGAAACCCGATCGTGTGGGGGTGTTGTTGTCAATTTTGTTGACCATGACCAAAAAATTAGTAGTGTTCACTTTGATCATAGAATCCAAACACATCCACGGACTTCGTCACAAGAAGTACATACGGTTTACTTTTTTAGCCTCTGGGCCTTTTATTTTCATTTATAATGTAAAAATGGTAAACCTTTTCCCCATGTTAATTTTTTTTCTTCTTTCAAATCTCACATGACAACATGCGTCACAATCTAAGCACGCGCAAGTGGGCAAGCTGCGGTTTCCACCCTCGACGAGCAGCCATGACTAGGACAATCGCCCCCGACACGCACCTCGGCTAGATGGATATGGATATACATACAAGTCAGCATACCAGCCACCTTGCCCGCCGCCGCACACCACAAATATCTTGAAAGGCCAAGTAAATTCAACTTCGTTGTCAGAAGAACGAGTGACTCAGAGCAGAGGAGAGGAGAGGAATCGCCGGTGCTCACCATCACCCGTCACGCTCCGATGGAGAGGATAGATAGACAGCACGGCAGGTCTCTGCGGATAGAGAGGAGCACGCACGCCGCCGTGCGCTCCGGACACGCAACGCAACGCAACGCAACGGCAGTGCTGCTGGCTGCGTGGGCGTGGGAGGCCCATCCTGGATACCCGTCGCGCTCATCATCTCCCCGCCGCCAGGCCCAACAAAACGGGGGCCCTCGCGCAAAGCGAGGCGACCTACCGAGCTGCCGAGCCGAACCACCCGACCCGAGCGACCGACCGAGCGAGAGAGGCGAAACAAACTCGTTGCCGATACAACAAGCAAGGCGTAGGCGGCGTCGCACTCGTGTGTGCCGAGCCGAGCGGGACGGCGTCGCGAATGAGCGAGGGGGCGGCTGCGGCGGCTGCGGCGGAGGAGGAGGATGGGGCCGAGGCGGGGCGGGCGGGGCGGGCGTGGGCGTTCAAGCGGGATCTGGCGGCGGGGGCGCTGATGGGCGGCGCGGTGCACACCGTGGTGGCCCCCATCGAGCGGGTCAAGCTGCTGCTGCAGACGCAGGACGGCAACGCCGCGCTGCTCGGGAGGTCGCGCCGCTTCCGGGGCTTCGCCGACTGCGTCGCCCGCACCGTGCGGGACGAGGGCGTGCTCTCGCTCTGGCGGGGCAACGGCACCGCCGTCATCCGCTACTACCCCTCCGTCGCCCTCAACTTCTCCCTCAAGGTTCAGACCCCTCCTCTTTCTCTCCCGCCCCCTTTTACTGGGCCTGTCAATGACCAGTGCCAGTTGCATTTCGTTGAGCCGCCGCGCGCCGTTTCCCGTGCTGCCGCTGGTTGTTGGTTAGACGCGATCTCGTCGGTGTTTCGTGAGATGCTGCCGCTGCGGATTTGGGGATCGTTTTTCAGTTCCTTGCTTGATTGATCCACCACTTGCTATGCCTAGCATGGTTTGTGATGCCAAGGGGGATTACAAGTCCGGCCATGTCGTTGCCTGCTTCATAGGGAGCATCCAGTGCTGCTATTCATCTCCATGCTCCACACTGCGGTGCGGGGAGGTGAATTCTCAGGGAGGTAGAGATTAGATTCGGCCGTGACATGTCTTTACTGACGACACATAAGATATAGTATGAGATTTGGTGGGCTTTCGCTTTCCATGGATGAATGTCTGCCTCTCAGAATGGCAAGGAATAAAGCGCTCTGCTGCTCGTGACTCTTGTCTCCAAAAGCCGTAGAGATCAGTCATGTATAAACACTAGAGAGTGATATTATTGGTGCATATATTCTTGCGCTTTTATAGGCTAGTTTGTGGAATTCCATCAACAGGCGTGGCTGGTGAGAATCTATTTGGTCAAGTTTTTCTGTTGAGAATTTAGGAGGTAGGAATGACGCATTGGAAATGTACCGTTATATAAGTGGCGTCTTGTCAGCCGACATATAATGAACATCTGGTTACATCAACTATACTACCACCTATTTTTTGCATGCCATATGAAGCTACCATGTGACATCATCGACATGTTAGTATTAGTGGATTACGAGAGCCTAGTGCAGGATAAAATTATGGAACGCCTTTCTTGCAAAACGACAAAGAGTGATCATGAAAGATAGCAGATGTCATCAATGCATAACGGGTTTACGGAAACAGATGGTCAAGAAGATATTTGACTTGCCATCTGGCACCTTAGATTTTGAAAGGTACAAACGACAATTCTCTGTGATGACATGTTATGTCGTCGGATATGCAGTGTGTACTGGCCTCCTGAGCTTGTTTTGTGTTTATAACATACTAAATACCAGTAGGCCTGCTCGCCCCTTTTCTGTTTAAAATACTGAATAGGAGTAGGTTTTGTCTCAACATGAACGGAGAGTGATCCTGTGATGCAGCAATAGCTATTAAGGCTAATGTACAACTTATCATTTAAAAGTAACATAAGTCGTGCCAAGTACATTGTTAGGACACTAGATGATATATCATGCTGAGTCAACTGTCACCAGAAAAGCTCTTTGTCAAATGCTCCTGCTAATCTTCTTTAGGTTGATTGTCTCATTGGTACCAAGCAAGTGGCCTATTGCTAGTCCTTTTTAAATACTTTTAAAACAATGACGATAAGTAAGTTTAGAAGCACATATCTGTAATTTCCTGATAATTTACGAGTAAGATGAAATTTTAGTGTCAAGCATGTTTGCTATACTTCAGTTAGCAGTTTACCATGATGTTCCCTTCTAATGCAGTAGTTCTGCTAACTTTCCTTCGAAAAAACATGCTTATTTATTTGTTTCTGTGATGAGAATATGGATTGTAGACACTAGACAGGACATTAAAATGCCTCGATTTTTTAAGGTGCTCTCTTTTGGCCATGGTAGAGAGATGTCATGAAAATAACCACAATACTGTCCATTAACCAATTTTTTTGTTTGTCATACTAGAACTCAAGAAACAGACATATTAGGTAATACTCACAAGCTATTGAATGTGAATTATACATGTGTGGGCAATGTAAATATATTCGTGTCAAGTTTGTGAAGCTGATCTATACTGGCCAAAATTAGGCATTTGTCCTATGTTTCTATCTGAAGCTGGGCCATCTTACTTTCGATGGGTACCACTTTACCTGGTTGCTGTTAAGAACTTGCTGTCGAGGGGTTCATGCATCTTTTGTTGGTGGGTAGTTAACCTCTGACCAGGTGTGTCAGCTTATTTAATTTGATGGCCTGTATACTGATTTGAGAGGGAAACAGTTGTGAGCTGAAGTTAGTATCTTAAATGTTTATCTTAGCACCTGGTTATAGGGAATGAAGATCTGCCCATCTTAGATCCTAATGCTGAACAAAATTGTGTACAACAACTTATAATGTCATAATAAGCATAACCAAGGGTTCAGAATAATTATTTGTGTTTTTGTCCACTCAATTTATTTTAAATAGTGGTATCTGCAATTTCACAATACAGACATGCTCGTTTCATTATTGTTGCAAGCTTGAATGCATAGTTGATGAGTATCGAGAAGGGAGTTATGTAGAGGGCCAAGCATGAAACTACACCCAGTCTGATAATGATATTGATGTGAAATTTTGGATTGACTATTAATTAAACTCTGAAAGACTATCTTATGGTTATCTAATGTTTATAAATCCCTTGTGGTTATTCTTGCAGGACCTATACAGGAGCATACTAAAAGATGCAGGAACCTCAGCAGACAATAAGTTCACATCAATTGCCCTTACCAACTTCATCGCTGGAGCCGCCGCCGGATGTACCACTCTGGTGATCATTTACCCACTGGACATAGCTCATACCCGCCTTGCAGCCGACATTGGCCAAACAGACTCCCGCCAGTTCAAGGGCATTCGACACTTCATCCAAACCATCTACAAGAAGAACGGCATCCGTGGCATCTACAGAGGGCTACCGGCATCGCTCCACGGGATGGTCGTCCACCGGGGCCTATACTTCGGAGGCTTCGACACCGCAAAGGACACGCTGGTGCCGCTGGACTCCCCCCTGTGGCAGCGCTGGGTGACGGCGCAGGCCGTCACTTCCACGGCAGGGCTCATCTCGTACCCGCTGGACACGGTGCGGCGGAGGATGATGATGCAGTCGGGGATGGAGGTGCAGATGTACAGCGGCACCTTCGACTGTTGGCGGAAGATCTACAAAGCGGAGGGGGTCAAGTCTTTCTACCGTGGGGCGCTGTCTAACATGTTCCGGAGCACCGGCGCGGCGGCCATACTCGTCCTGTACGACGAGGTGAAGAAGTTCATGAACGGGGGTAGGTTGTGATAGGTATAGAGAAAGTGTGTGGTTCTCCACAGATTTTGGGGTTCGGCATGGAGATTACACGACCAAAAGGTACAGGGAGCAGCGGCGGCGGCGGCTCGAATCAAGCGTTTTGTTTGTAGTAGGCGAGCACCAGCCTCCTGCTGTTCACCGCTAACCAAACCAACCAACCAGTAGCAAGGGTTTCATCATGGTCTCAAAGATTGTGGCTGTTGTTTGTTTTAAAAAAATTCGTTCCAGTCTCTTTCACGTTTGATTTGAAGTTCCAACAGCTTGACTGCCTCTCTGCCTGTGTCCTTTCCGGTGGCTATGAATATTTTGTACTACAGACTTGCTTGATGACAGGGCAGGTGCAGGGCCTGTCATGATCATGCAGCTGAAGGAGTTCATGATCAGGTGTGTGATTGCCACCCGGTGGGAATATGGTGGGCAATTGGGTTTCAAAACCCATGTTGCACCCAGGATGTTAGTCTGCTTTGAGCTCGCTCGGATCGGCAGGAACAGGTTCAGGTGAACATGTCAAGGAGAGTAAGATCAGTTCCTCCCTCCCTCTCCAAACCAACATTGCCACTGTAGACGACTACGCTTTCCACTATAGAGACGCGCAATAAGAAAAATGAAGACAGGCGTTTTCTGAAATAGCAAATACGTTCCATCAGCAGCCACAAAGTGAGCATGAAAATAGTTTAGTGTATTTGTTATTTTAATCTTCATTCAGAGACCTCAAGCCACATGATCTCGGGTGGAAGGGACGAGGTGGGGCGGCCCATCGTCAAGTTCCAGCCCTATTCGAATGACCATGTTTTGGGCAGAGCTTCAACGACATGACACTTTGAGGTGTGGTACCGGGTTAAGCCTGACATGCTCTTCCTCCATCTCTTCGATTATGAGATTATGTGAGGCCTTCATCCCGTACGGGATCAACAGTTAAAAAACCAGACGACTAAACATGGCCAACTTGATTCCTGCCTTCACCAGTATCAGGCTAACCTACCACGCGCGCGCAGTCTCCTAATTTGCCATCCACATACTGGACAGCAAAAACAGTTGTTACCAGACAACGGCATTTCAACAAGTTTAGTTTCAGCTGCGACCGCAGAATAGCAAGGCCATGCAGATACGCATTCTGAAACAATGAATGTAGCTCACACAGATAACTATATCAACATTTCCCGGCAAAAATAAGTAGGACTACCAAACTGGCACCATTTGATGATCACTCCAAGCAGCGGACAAAGTATTTCAACCCAATACAACAATTGAAATGCTACCAGCATATAATACCATGTCCCCAACAACGAAATCCCCCATTGGTTCCACAAAACCAACTCAATCCATAACCAAAACCCCGACATAGCATCAAGCAGAACCAAGCATTCGGCCAAGAAAAATAGTCTCCATGTCTAAAGCACCTCACTGTTGCTTGCACTCGGCGGGCCGCTCCCCCTGCTGCCCTTCGCCTGCAGGAACTCGGCCGCCCTTCTGTTCAAATCAAGAAAGACAAATGGCAAGATATTAGGTTCGACAGAAACAATTCAATCTATAACAAGAGCATGAGACAACTCTCAGGGGTTTTCATACCTTCTTATCACCATCATCATCATCTTCGTCTTCCTCGTCGTCCTCGTCTTCATCCTCATCCTCCTCATCATCATCTTCGTCGTCTTCATCATCATCATCCATCATGCCGTCAAAGTCCTCATCCTGAGCGGCCTCTCCAGTGAACCATGAAACAGCATGTGGAATAATCTTGTCTCTGATGGTAGATCTGGGAAACAAGATGGGATATTTAGAACATAGAACAAACATTGAAGCATAGAACTGCAGTACTGCATAGCACATAATATACATACCCGATATCATAATCTTGCTCCATCTGGTTTTGCAACTGCTCAGCCTATTGAAATAGGAGATCTATCAAGTCATGCAGCACACAGAAGTTTCAAACAAGAGTGCACACGTAAAGAAGGTCTAACTTACTGTATCCTCATCAATTTCCTCGTCGTCATCAGGAACTTGAGGTGGGCTGAAGAAATTGAAGAAGCTCTCGCAATTTTCGATTTTTGTGATTGGTTTAGTGTTCTTTGACCCCTTCTTTGGCTTCTTCTTTAGCACCTTTTGTGTCAAGCTCTTTCCAGGATACCATTCAATTTCAGTACTGAGAAATACCAAAACAGAAACATTAGTGGAACAATCGATAATAATACACAGAACATGTGGTCGCGGTAATAATTACCCAATGGCCTTCTCTAGGATTGGTTCATCTTCATCAATCATGTGGTACGTCTTTGTAAGCACGTCATTCTTGAAGAATGGATTTGTATTGAAGTGGAACTCAAGCTTGAAACCCTTTGGCTCAGTAATTCTGTACCACTTGATGTCCTTGAGGTACTTGAGAGCTTCCTCATCCCTCTCTTGGATCTGGATACGAGTAAATCATATATTAGATGCCAAACAATAGAATTATGTGCAAACGGATCCCAAGACAAGTTAGAGCAAAAAAGGTGTAGTGTCCCACCTCCTCAGCAAGGATTTCATGGTTCTTCATTGCATTCAACCAGAAATCTGGCACACCCACCTCCTCTGCAGGGAAGCATTATAAACAAGGTCAAAGACAGTTGGAGATTATATTCTGTTCTTACTATATATGATCTTCCAGCATAGAAAATTACTTAGAAGATCTTAGTACAGCAACATATGCTCACCTTTCTGATCTGCAGCAGCTTCACCTGAGACGTCTTTGGTTACACCTTCTACCTCAACCACACCATTGACAACATCATGACGCTGTTATTTTGCAGGTGCAAGAAATCAATCAGATGGATCATGGCATACCGCATCAAATATGATACTCCCTCCGTTCCAAAATATAAGACCTTTTAGGTATTTTACTAGGAGACTACATACGGAGCAAAATGAGTGAATCTATACTCTAAAATATGTCTATGTACATCCGTATGTAGTTTATAGTACAATATCTAAAAGGTCTTATATTTAGGAACGGAGGGAGTACAAGACAGTTTGTATTGTACGAAGCATGCAAAACAGAAACAATTTCTTTATATCCAAGTTTAGCAGTTATTATTATGGTACAGGTGAGAGTTAAACACCCGTTACAGGGGTCAAAGTGAAGTTTGGAAACAGGGTAAAACAGTACTCTCGAAACAGGGTAAAACAGAACAAGCACTGGCATTGGTATCAATTGGTTTACCTTTGAGTACAGTGGCTCGTACATCTTCTGATATTTAGCTTCAAGCGCAGCTCTCTCCTCAAAAAACTTTGCCTCAAATTCATCATGTTGGCTCTGCCAGGTGCCAAATAGCAAACAAAGTTAAGAAATCCACCACCAGATACAACTAGATTATTTTGAAGTCCAAACATACTAGTTGTTCTTTCCAAAAAATGCCAGTAGCATTTTATATGGTACCATCCTTCTCTAAAAAAGATATTACACTACGATCTAATGAGTAGCAAATCGGTGATAGAGCTGGGCAATATATCAAGTTGTTGGAATCATTCACAGTCCGTAGAAACAGGAAATTCCAAACTTCCAAGTAAAAGACAAGCTGGTGTATGGTCAGTTTGGAAGATATAAATGTCTATGGTCTCTCTATCACGCTGTTACCTAGCTTGTCCTACCCAACACGAATGTTCCATTGTTCAGAGTTCAAAAGTTAAAACAGTTATCAGAGGAAAATAATATAGACAGCTGGTATCTTCTTCCTAGAATCATGGCAGGAATCAGCAGCACAGCCTTTAGGGTCCACTAATAAGCAACCGTGCATCCTATCCTTGCTAAGGCAGGATAGCAATCAATCATGGTAGTACGAGTACGAACCAAGCTGTACCGTTACGCAAGCCGTCTTATCAATGGCAGTACCTACCAAGCTGTACCATCTAACGCAGGTGGCATCAGAGAACCACAGAAATCGCACTTAGAACATTTAATAATGCATTTAATAATGATATACGCTGCCACAAATCACCTAAGTAGTAACCAAATCCATGCCAGAAGGAACGCATGTAAAAAAGCACCGCGTAGTGGAACCCCTGGAGTTATACCTGGATCTCTCTGAGCGCCTCGACCCGCTTCCTGACCTTGGGCTCCAGGCTCTCGAGCACGTCCGTGTGCCGGGCCGCCAATCCCTGCAGCGTGTTCTGCACATCCGAGGCACCGAATCAGCGCGGCTAGACCGCATAAACAGCCCAGAGCACCCCCTGAGACGGACGATGAACGGGATAAACGCGGAGCCGCTGCGGGAAACCTCACCTTAATCGACTCCACGAGGTTGGCCTTGTCCTCGGCGCTGAGCTCTGCATCGAAACCACCAGCAGCGAAACCGGTAAGACCTCACAGCCCGCAAACAGTAGCAACAGAGAGGTGGGGAGCGGGATCGAAACCACCAGCAGCGAAACCGATAAGACCTCACGGCCCGCAAACAGCAGCAACAGAGAGGTGGGGAGCGGGAGCGGCGAACGAACCTGCGGCGTTGGGGACGGCGGCGCCAAGGGCGGAGAGGTCGAGGGTGTCCTTGCCGTCGCTCATGGCTGCTGCTGGAGATTCGGGCTCCTCCTGCGAGGGAGGCGGCGTGGGTGAGAAACCCTAGCGGCGGCGGCGCGTGGGGGTGGGGGGTTGGGGGCGCGGACTGCTGCGCGTGGGGGGAGTGGAGGGGTGGAGGGCGGGGGGGAAGGGATAAAAAAAGAGATCGAGCCGAGGGCCGCGATTTTATAGCCCGGGGAAAGAAAAGGCCGCCCCGCCGGTTTGGACTTGGAGTTTGGACTCCGGAGCGGCGCGGTCGGGGGCCGCGGGCCCCGCGCGTCGGTGGGAGGGAGGGGCCGCGCTCCTGCCGGAATATTCCGAATTTCCGTGAGCTGTGACATGACTGGCCGCTTTCTTTTTTTTTCCTTTCTTTTTTCGGGTGACTGGCTGCTTTCTCTCTGGCCAGCCAGCCCATCGACATGAATTGCGATTTGGACGGATTTGAGGTGAATTTACGCTGCAATAAAAACGCGAGATCCCAACTTTAAAAGAAAAACGTGAGATCCCTATAAATGCAATGGTAATGGTATTAGCAAATTTCTGTGTAATTACATACCGGATTTGCTAGGGCGCGCCGGGAGGAATGGCAAGGTACGGTGGCGCTCATGCGGGCTTGAGTGGTTAGCGTTGTCCCATCGCCGCAAGGGGAGCGATGACGCTGACACGGTCGAGAAATAGAGCTTGTTGAAGTAGTTGTGGTCGTAGATAGAGAAGTTGATGAAGTGCGGGTGAGGTGATGGTTGGGGAGCCCAAAAAAACAATGCTTACTAAATCGTTACGATTATGGTCTCTGAAAACATCATTCACTACAAAGGTTGGATGTGCTTTGCTGCGTCGTTGAATTTGTTGAGATTTTTTCAAAAAATTTACCTATTCTATTTCAAAATACATGGTATAATATATTTTTTTAAAGTCAAGCCTCTTTAAGTTCATTTAAAATTATAGAGAAATATCAAAATTCATAATATTAAATTGGTGTTATTAATTATTTTTGTTTAATATTGTGTATGTTGATTTTTTTTATTATGAACTTGGTCAAAGTTAAAGAAATTTGACTTTAAAACAAACTTATTTTGAAATCGATGGAAATTTTAGTTTAGTCGGTGGGGAAGACGAAGGAGTGTGTTTTATGTTTATTTATAATGCGGTTATTTTGTGCGCCTTTCGCGGAGTGATTCTATGTGATCTATTTTGTCAATGGTAGCATGTACTATGTTCGTGCTATATTACTAGATGGTGACGCTTTTCTCCTTGGTGATGGGAGCATATGAGGGGTTGATATGTTTTTTAGACCGGTTGTTGATTGATTTGAATAATCGTTGGTCCGATCAAAATCACAAACCAAAATCAAAATTAAATATTTCAATCGAATGAAAAACCTTTAAATTAGAACCCTAAAAAGCTTTAAATTAGGAAACATATATAATTAAAATAATTAAATGGAAGCGCTCCTTCAGAAATTGTTGACTTGGTCCAAATGGGATGACTAAAATTTGAATTGAAGCGTCAATTAATTATGAAAAGATAAATTAGGGAGCATAGTGTGTTGTACAAAAAATTGAATAAGAGCATCTACAGCCGGGCCCATCAAATCCGGCCCCTCAAACGCCTGGGAACGCGCTCGATCTTGTTCGCGGACACTCATCGATCACGCCTCAAATAATGAAGTCTACACCGAGACACACCTCAAATCTCATATCTCAAATCTTTCCCTAATAATAAAGAAGTTATTGCTTCTCTCGTACATCGTGGATATTTTGCAAAAACATCCCTGTATTTTTTGGTAATTAACTCGCCATCCCTCTTTTAAGTGACTAACCAAGAAAACGTTTCGTTGCACGTGGAATTCACCTTCCAGCTCCTCGGCCCTGACGGCGACGTCCTCCACCCGCGCCGGTCCGACCGTGCCTGCAAGTACGACACCTTCTGCAATAGTTGGGGCATCCGCCGCTACATCACCCTCGAGCAGCTCGAGAGCGCGGCGCTCGGCGCCATCCACGCCGACTCCATCATCGTGCGCTGCACCGTCACGATCCACCAGGCGCGGAGGAGGAGCCTCGCGATCAACCGCCCGAGCCTCGCCCAGATGCCGCCGCCGCCGCCGTCGGACCACGGGATGAACGCCCTCAGGTTCCTCGCCAGCGGCAAGGCCCCCTTCGACGTGCGCTTCGACTTGGACGGCGAGATCTTCAAGGCGCACCGGATGGTGGTGGCCGCGTAGTAGGCGTGGTTCGTGTTGGGTAACGTAGCATAAATTCAAAAAAATCCTACGCATATTCAGATCTTCCTATGGAGAGACCAGCAACGAGAGAGGGATGAGTGCATCTTCATACCTTTGAAGATCGCTAAGCGGAAGCGTTGCTAGAACGCGGTTGATGGAGTCGTACTCGCGGCGATTCAGATCGCGGTGAGATTCCGATCTAGTGCCGAACCACGGCACCTCCGCGTTCAACACACGTGCAGCCCGGTGACGTCTCCGGCACCTTGATCCAGCAGGGAGGAGGGAGAGGTTGGGGAAGATCTCCGGCAGCACGACGGTGTGGTGTCGATGGAGAGACGAGGTCTCCCGGCAGGGCTTCGCCAAGCACCGTGGGAGAGGAGGAAGGAGGGGAGCAGGGTTGCGCCGAGGGAGAGGGAAAACCGTGTCCCAAACAGCCCCAAAACCCCCACTATATATAGGAGGAGGGGAGGGGGTGCCACCCCTAGGGTTCCCACCCTAGGTGGTGCGGCAGCCCCCCCCCATATGGGAGGTGCGGCGGCCAGGGCAGGGGGAGGGGGTGGCGCACCCCTAGGTGGGCCTTAGGCCCACCTGCGCCTAGGGTTTCCCCCCTTCTCCACCTCGTGCGCCTTGGGCCTCTTTGTTGGAGGCGCATCAGCCCACTTTGGGCTGGTTGTCCTCCCCTTTTTGGCCCATTCTACCTCTTGGGCCTGGTGGCCCCTCCCGGTGGACCCCCGGGACCATTTCCGGTGGTCCCGGTGGTCCTGGTACGCTACCGGTGACGCCCGAAACATTTCCGGTGTCCAAGACCATCCATCATATATATCAATCTTTACCTCCGGACCATTTTGGAGCTCCTCGTGACGTCCGGGATCTCATCCGGGACTCCGAACAACTTTCAGTAACCTCGTATAACAATTCCCTATAACCCTAACGTCATCAAACCTTAAGTGTGTAGACCCTACGGGTTCGGGAAGCATGCAGACATGACCGAGACGTTCTCCGGCCAATAACCATCAGCGGGATCTGGATACCCATGGTAGCTCCCACATGTTCCACGATGATCTCATCGGATGAACCACGATGTCAAGGATTCAATCAATCCCGTATACAATTCCCATTGTCTGTCGGTATAGAACTTGCCCGAAATTCGATCATCGGTATACCTATACCTTGTTCAATCTCGTTACGGTAAGTCTCTTTACTCGTTCCGTGGCACGTCATCGTGTGACTAACTCCTTAGTCACACTGATCTCATGATGATGTTCTACCGAGTGGGCCCAGAGATACCTCTCGGTCACACGGAGTGACAAATCCCGATCTCGATTCGTACCAACCCAACAGACACTTTCAGAGGTACCCGTAGTGCACCTTTATAGTCACCCAGTTACGTTGTGACGTTTGATACACCCAAAGCACTCCTACTGTATACGGGAGTTGCACAATCTCACGGTTGAAGGAAAGACACTTGACACTAGAAAAGCTTCAGCATACGAACAATGCGATCTAGTGCTATGCTTAGGATTGGGTCTTGTCCATCACATCATTCCCGAGCGATGTGATCCCGTTATCAATGACATCTAATGTCCATGATCAGGAAACCATGATCATCTATTGATCAACGAGCTAACCAACTAGAGGCTTGCTAGGGACACATTGTGATCTATTTATTCACACATGTATTACTGTTTCCTGTTAATACAATTATAGCATGAACAATAGACGATTATCATGAACAAGGAAATATGATAATAACCATTTTATTATTGCCTCTAGGGCATATTTCCAACAGTTCGAGGGCCTCCTCTACGGGCACGGCCGCGAGGCCGGGAAGGACGAACTCGAGGTCGGCGGCGGCGCCGTCACCGCGGAGGCGTTCCGCGACGTGCTTCACTTCATCTACACCGACGAGATCCCCGTCGAGGGCACCAAGGGGAGGGGGTCGTACGATTGGATGGTGCAGCTGTTCGAGGCCGCCGACTACTACCTCATCAAGGACGAGTTGAAGCTGGTGTGCGTGTGCAGGTTGGGCGAGTTCATCAAGGACTCCGTCGTCAAAGCGCTCATGGAGATCGCGGAGACCTACTCGTGCAAGGACCTCTCGCGGGCGTGCCAGAACTTTGCGGCGCACAAGGGACTGAGGCTGTTGCCGAACCTAGAAAACATGCAGAGCGCCATAAAGAGGGGATTGTTGGTGTCCAGCTCCAGCGGCGCCGCTGCTCCCGCGAGGGGAGGATCATGGACGTGCCGGCTCCGTCGACGAGCGGCTGAGTGAATTTTTCTTGCATGCATGCATGCATATGGTACATACACTTCGTACTATCTAGGGTAAACTTTCACACTACATTTATTATAGGGCGGGTTGTATAATGCCTATCGATATAGCTAGGCCGCAAATGCATCCACGCGCCGACTAGCGCCTCCTGCAAACTAGGAAGGAGGAGGGAGAGGGACAGGCGAGGGGCCAATACATGAAGAGAAAAGGAGTAAGCTTTGAAGAGACAGGCGGAGAGCACGAGGAAGGAGGTCGGGGCAAAACACTACTCCGAGCACTTGGTTCACGCTAGCTCCTACCTCTGTTATTTCTTCCTATGTAATTATACTGGCTGCTCGTGGGATATTCAAACTGAAATGTTCCATAAATATATTTCGTTTGTCCACGAGGGTCCACGTACAAATTTATGCAGCCTAAATTAGTGGGTGTGGTCTTGAATCATGGTTATTGGGTTAAGAGCGTGTTTTCTTTTTTCCCGCTGCAACGCACGGGCTCTTTTGCTAGTCCATATAACCCATGCAACTATTACAGCCACGCACACATGTCGTCCAGCTACTCCATCGCTACTAAACATGCCATGGGACTATCAAAATTTGGCATGTTTGGCTATGGTGGAGATCATCTACGGCTGCCCTTGTCCTTCGTGATGCCCTTGCCATCCTTGTCACAAAAGTACCGATCGAAGATGCAGTATGGATCGAGTCAGGTCTGCTCATCATCGGAGTTGTCCTCGTCGCTGCTCACCTCCTTCTCCTCCTATGGTGGTAGTACGGATCGAGCCGGGTCTGCTCCTTCTACTCCTTCGGATGGACCCCTCAAACCCTCCTCAAACGTCCGTACAGGCCGTCCGGTCACTGCCGGGTCACAAAAAATCGACCCCGATGGGCCTCTCAAACCGACCTCAAACGACCGGGCTGACCACCACCACTCGTTTTGAGCCCAAATATGTTGGAAATATGCCCTAGAGGCAATAATAAAATGGTTATTATCATACTTCCTTGTTCATGATAATCGTCTATTGTTCATGCTATAATTATATTAACAGGAAACAATAATACACGTGTGAATAAATAGATCACAATGTGTCCCTAGCAAGCCTCTAGTTAGCTAGCTCGTTAGTCAATAGATGATCATGGTTTCTTGATCATGGGCATTAGATGTCATTGATGACGGGATCACATCATTGGAGAATGATGTGATGGACAAGACCCAATCCTAAGCATAGCACTAGATTGTATTGTTCGTATGCTAAAGCTTTTCTAATGTAAAGTGTCTTTTCCTTCGACCGTGAGATTGTGCAACTCCCGGAGATCGTAGGAGTGCTTTGGGTGTATCAAACGTCACAACATAACTGGGTGACTATAAAGGTGCACTACGGGTATCTCTGAAAGTGTCTGTTGGGTTGGTACGAATCGAGATCGGGATTTGTCACTCCGTGTGACGGAGAGGTATCTCTGGGGCCACTCGGTAGAACATCATCATGAGCTCAATGTGACTAAGGATTTAGTCACATGATGACATGCTACGGAACGAGTAAAGAGACTTACCGGTAACGAGATTGAACAAGGTATAGGTATACCGACGATCGAATCTCGGGCAAGTTCTATACCGACTGACAAAGGGAATCGTGTACGGGATTAATTGAATCATTGACATCATGGTTCATCCGATGAGATCATCGTGGAGCAAGTGGGAGCCACCATGGGTATCCAGACCCCGCTGATGGTTATTGGCCGGAGAGGCATCTCGGTCATGTCTGCCTGTCTCCCGAACCCGTAGGGTCTACACACTTAAGGTTCGATGACGCTAGGGTTATAGGGAATTGTTATACGAGGTTACCGAAGTTCTTAGGAGTCCTGGATGAGATCCCGGACGTCACGAGGAGCTCCGGAATGGTCCGGAGGTAAAGATTGATATATAGGACGGATGGTTTTGGACACCGGAAGTGTTTCGGGCGTCACCGGTAACGTACCGGGACTACCGGAGGTGGCCCCGGGGGTACACCGAAGGGGGGCAACGACCCCAAAAGGCTAGACGGGCCTAGTGTGGGAGGTAACCAGCCCCTAGGTGGGCTGGTGCGCCTCCCACACCCAGCCCAATGCGCAAGTGGTGGGGAGAGGGGGCTACCCTAGGCACACGTGGGCCTTAGGCCCACGAGGTGGTGCGCCACCCCCTCCCACCCTAGCCGCCGCCCCCTTTCCCATCTGGTGGCTGCCGCACCACCTAGGGGGAACCCTAGAGGTGGCGCACCCCCCTCCCCTTCCTCCTATAAATAGAGAGGGGTTTTGGCCCTTGGGAGATAGACTTCTCCGTCTCCCTCGACGCAGCCCTGCCCTTCTCCCTCCTCCTCTCTGCCGGTGCTTGGCGAAGCCGTGCCGGGAGACCTCGTCTCTCCATCGACACCACGCCGTCGTGCTGCTGGAATTCTTCCCCAACCTCTCCCTCCTCCTTGCTGGATCAAGGTGCGGGAGACGTCACCGGGCTGCACGTGTGTTGAACGTGGAGGTGTCGTAGTTCGGCACTAGATCGGAATCGTTGCGAGTACGACTCCAACAACCGCGTTCTAGCAACGCTTCCGCATAGCGATCTTCAAAGGTATGAAGACGCTCTTACCCCTCTCTCGTTGCTGGTCTCTCCATAGGAAGATCTGAATATGCGTAGGAAAATTTTGAATTTATGCTACGTCCCCAACAGTGGCATCCGAGCCAGGTTTTCTATGCGTAGATTCTATGCACGAGTAGAACACAAAAGTTGTGGGCGATGATTTGTCAAGTTTCTTGCGTCTACTAGTCTTATTCTTTTCCGACGGTATTGTGGGATGAAGCGGCCCAGACCGCTTTTACACATACGCTTACGTGAGACTGGTTCCACCGACAGACATGCACACCGTGCATAAAGGTGGCTAGCGGGTGTGTGTCTCTCCTACTCTAGTCGGATTGGATTTGATGAAAAGGGTCCTTATGAAGGATAAATAGCTTTGGCATATCATCGTTGTGGTTGTCACGTAGGTAAGAAGGCGTTCTTGCTAGAAACTCAAATCAGCCAGTAAAACTTGCAACAACAATTAGAGGACGTCTAACTTGTTTTTGCAGGATTTGACATGTGATGTGATATGGCCAAAGTTGTGATGTTGCATGTATGATGTATGAGATGATCATGTTATTGTAATAGGTTTCACGACTTGCATGTCGATGAGTATGACAACCGGCAGGAGCCATAGGAGTTGTCTTAATTTATTGTATGAGATGCAACGCCATGTGCTTACTACTTTTAATTCATTGCTAACGGTTAGCTATAGTAGTAGTGATAGTTGTTGGAATTATGCCCTAGAGGCAATAATAAATATAGTTATTATTATAATTCCTGTATCAAGATAATCGATTATTATCCATGCTATAATTGTATTGAATGAAGACTCATTTACATGTGTGGATACATAGACAAAACACTGTCCCTAGCAAGCCTCTAGGTGGCTAGCCAGTTGATCAAAGATAGTCAGTGTCTTCTGATTATGAACAAGGTGTTGTTGCTTGATAACTGGATCACGTCATTAGGAGAATCACGTGAAGATGGACTAGACCCAAACTAATAGACGTAGCATGTTGATCGTGTCATTTTGTTGCTACTGTTTTCTCCGTGTCAAGTATTTGTTCCTATGACCATGAGATCATATAACTCGCTAACACTGGAGGAATACTTTGTGTGTATCAAACGTCGCAACGTAACTGGGTGACTATAAAGGTGCTCTACAGGTATCTCCGAAGGTGTTCGTTGAGTTAGTATGGATCAAGACTGGGATTTGTCACTCCGTGTGACGGACAGGTACCTCGGGGCCCACTCGGTAATACAACATCACACACAAGCCTTGCAAGCAATGTAACTTAGTGTAAGTTGCGGGATCTTGTATTACGGAACGAGTAAGGAGACTTGCCGGTAAACGAGATTGAAATAGGTATGCGGATACTAACGATCGAATCTCGGGCAAGTAACATACCGAAGGACAAAGGGAATGACATACGGGATTATATGAATCCTTGGCACTGAGGTTCAAACGATAAGATCTTCGTAGAATATGTAGGATCCAATATGGGCATCCAGGTCCCGCTATTGGATATTGACCGAGGAGTCTCTCGGGTCATGTCTACATAGTTCTCGAACCCGCAGGGTCTGCACACTTAAGGTTCGACGTTGTTTTATGCGTATTTGAGTTATATGGTTGGTTACCGAATGTTGTTCGGAGTCTCGGATGAGATCACGGACGTCACGAGGGTTTCCGGAATGGTCCGGAAACGAAGATTGATATATAGGATGACCTCATTTGATTACCGGAAGGTTTTCGGAGTTACCGGGAATGTACCGGGAATGACGAATGGGTTCCGGGAGTTCACCGGGGGGGGCAACCCACCCCGGGGAAGCCCATAGGCCTTGAGGGTGGCGCACCAGCCCTTAGTGGGCTGGTGGGACAGCCCAAAAGGGCCCTATGCGCATTGGAAGAAAAAACAAAGAGAAAAAAAAGGAGGAGGTGGGAAAGGAAAGAAGGACTCCACCCACCAAACCAAGTAGGACTCGGTTTGGGGGGGAGTCCTTCCCCCCTTTGGCTCGGCCGACCCCCTTGGGGCTCCTTGAGCCCCAAGGCAAGGTCCCCCCCTCTCCCACCTATATATACGGAGGTTTTAGGGCTGATTTGAGACGACTTTTCGACGGCAGCCCGACCACATACCTCCACGGTTTTCCCTCTAGATCGCGTTTCTGCGGAGCTCGGGCGGAGCCCTGCTCAGACGAGATCATCACCAACCTCCGGAGCACCGTCACGCTGCCGGAGAACTCTTCTACCTCTCCGTCTCTCTTGCTGGATCAAGAAGGCCGAGATCATCGTCGAGCTATACGTGTGTTGAACGCGGAGGTGCCGTCCGTTCGTCACTACATCGTGGGACTGATCGCGGGATAGTTCGCGGGGCGGATCAAGGAACGTGAGGACGTTCCACTACATCAACCGTGTTCACTAACGCTTCTGTAGTACGGTCTACAAGGGTACGTAGATCACTCATCCCCTCTCGTAGATGGACATCACCATGATAGGTCTTCGTGCGTGTAGGAAATTTTTGTTTCCCATGCGACGTTCCCCAAAAGTGGCATCATGAGCTAGGTTCATGCGTAGATGTCTTCTCGAGTAGAACACAAAAGTTTTTGTGGGCGGTGATGTGCGTTTTGTTGCCCTCCTTAGTCTTTTCTTGATTCCGCGGTATTGTTGGATTGAAGCGGCTTGGACCGACATTACTCGTACGCTTACGAGAGACTGGTTTCATCGCTACGAGTAACCCCGTTGCTCAAAGATGATTGGCAAGTGTCGGTTTCTCCAACTTTAGTTGAATCGGATTTGACCGAGGAGGTCCTTGGATGAGGTTAAATAGCAACTCATATATCTCCGTTGTGGTGTTTGCGTAAGTAAGATGCGATCCTACTAGATACCCATGGTCACCACGTAAAACATGCAACAACAAAATTAGAGGACGTCTAACTTGTTTTTGCAGGGTATGCTTGTGATGTGATATGGCCAACGATGTGATGTGATATATTGGATGTATGAGATGATCATGTTGTAATAGATAATATTGATTTGTGCGTCGATGGTACGGCAACCGTCACGAGCCAAAGGGTTGTCTTTATACTAATGTTTGTGCTTGCAGATGCGTTTACTATTTTGCTAGGATGTAGCTTTAGTAGTAATAGCATGAGTAGCACGACAACCCCGATGGCGACACGTTGATGGAGATCATGGTGTGGCGCCGGTGACAAGAAGATCGTGCCGGTGCTTTGGTGATGGAGATCAAGAAGCACGTGATGATGGCCATATCATGTCACTTATGAATTGCATGTGACGTTAATCCTTTTATGCACCTTATTTTGCTTAGAATGACGGTAGCATTATGAGGTGATCTCTCACTAAAATTTCAAGACGAAATTGTGTTCTCCCCGACTGTGCACCGTTGCTACAGTTCGTCGTTTCGAGACACCACGTGATGATCGGGTGTGATAGACTCAACGTTCACATACAACGGGTGCAAAACAGTTGCGCACGCGGAACACTCGGGTTAAGCTTGACGAGCCTAGCATGTGCAGACATGGCCTCGGAACACATGAGACCGAAAGGTCGATCATGAATCATATAGATGATATGATTAGCATAGGGATGCTTACCACTGAAACTATACTCAACTCACGTGATGATCGGACTTGAGCTAGTGTAAGTGGATCATGAACCACTCAAATGACTAGAGAGATGTACTTTTTGAGTGGAAGTTTAGCGAATAATTTGATTAAGTTAAACTCTAATTATCTTGAACATAGTTTAAGTCCACTTTGAATATATTTGTGTTGTAGATCATGGCTCACGCGACAGTCACCCTGAATTTTAATACGTTCCTAGAGAAAGCTAAGTTGAAAGATGATGGAAGCAACTTTGTAGACTGGGCTCGTAATCTTAAGCTAATCTTACAAGCTGGGAAGAAGGATTATGTCCTTAATGCTGCGCTAGGAGATGAACCACCCGCTACGGTTGATCAGGATGTTAAGAACGCTTGGTTAGCACGTAAGGAGGACTACTGAGTAGTTCAATGTGCAGTCTTGTATGGCTTAGAACCGGGACTTCAACGTCGCTTTGAGCGTCATGGAGCATTTGAGATGTTCCAGGAGTTGAAGTTTATATTTCAGAAGAAACGCCCGGATCGAGAGGTATGAGACCTCCGATAAATTCTATGCTTGCAAGATGGAGGAGAACTCGTGTGTCAGTGAACATGTGCTCAAAATGTCTGGGTACTCAAACCGTCTAGCTGAGCTGGGGATTGAACTCCCGCAAGAGGCTATCACTGACAGAATCCTTCAATCACTGCCGCTAAGCTATAAAGGCTTTGTGTTGAACTACAACATGCAAGGGATGAACAAGTCACCCGGCGAGTTGTTTGCGATGCTGAAAGTCGCAGAGTCTGAACTCCGTAAAGAGCATCAAGTGTTGATGGTGAATAAGACCACTAGTTTCAAGAGAAACGGCAAAGGCAAGAAGGGTAATTCAAAGAAGAGCGGCAAGCCTGTTGCCAATCCGACGAAGAAACCCAAAGCTGGACCTAAGCCTGAAACAGAGTGTTACTATTGCAAGGGTATGGGTCACTGGAAGCGCAATTGCCCCAAGTATCTGGCAGATAAGAAGGCGGCCAAAGAAAAATCAGGTATATTTGATATACATGTTATTGATGTGTACTTAACCGACTCTCGTAGTAGTGACTAGGTATTCGATACCGGTTCTGTTGCTCATATTTGCAACTCGAAACAGGAACTGCGGAATAGACGAAGGCTGGCGAAAGATGAAGTGACGATGCGTGTAGGAAATGGTTCCAAGGTTGATGCAATCGCCGTCGGCACAGTTTCACTTCAGTTACCATCAGGATTAGTTATGAACTTGAATCATTGTTATTTAGTGCCTGCGTTGAGCATGAACATTATATCTGGATCTTGTTTGTTGCGAGACGGTTACTCTTTTAAGTCAGAGAATAATGGTTGTTCTATTTCTATGAGTAACATCTTTTATGGTCATGCACCCAATGTGAGAGGATTGTTCATATTGAATCTTGATAGCGATACACACATACATAACATTGAGACCAAAAGAGTTAGAGTTAACAATGATAGCGCCATATTTTTGTGGAACTGTCGCTTAGGTCATATTGGTATAAAGAGCATGAAGAAACTCCATGCCGATGGACTTTTGGAGTCACTTGACTTTGATTCACTTGACACGTGCGAACCATGCCTCATGGGCAAGATGACTAAAACTCCGTTCTCCGGAACAATGGAGCGTGCAAGTGACTTGTTGGAAATCATACATACCGATGTGTGTGGTCCGATGAGCGTAGAGGCACGCGGCGGATATCGTTATTTTCTCACCTTCACTGACGATTTGAGTAGATATGGTTATGTCTACTTAATGAAGCACAAGTCTGAAACATTTGAAAAGTTCAAGCAATTTCAGAGTGAAGTTGAAAATCATCGTAACAAGAAGATCAAGTTCCTACGGTCTGATCGTGGGGGTGAATATCTGAGTTTCGAGTCTGGTGCTCACTTAAGACAATGTGGAATTGTTTCACAGTTGACACCGCCTGGAACACCACAGCGTAATGGTGTGTCCGAACGTCGTAATCGTGCTTTATTAGAGATGGTGCGATCTATGATGTCTCTTACCGATTTGCCGTTATCGTTTTGGGGTTATGCATTAGAAACAGTTGCATTCACTTTAAATAGGGCACCATCAAAATCCATTGAGACGACACCATACGAACTGTGGTATGGCAAAAGGCCAAAGTTGTCGTTTCTTAAAGTTTGGGGATGTGATGCTTATGTCAAAAAGCTTCAGCCTGAAAAGCTGGAACCCAAAGCGGAAAAGTGCATCTTCATAGGTTACCCAAAAGAGACAGTTGGGTACACCTTCTATCTCAAATCCGAGGGCAAAGTGTTTGTTGCTAAAAACGGAGCTTTTCTCGAGAAGGAGTTTCTCTCGAGAGAATTGAGTGGGAGGAAGATAGAACTTGACGAGGTTGTCGAACCTCTCATCCCTCTGGATGGTGGCGCAGGGCAAGGGGAAACCTCTGTCGTTGCGACGCCGGTTGAGGAGGAAGTTAATGATGATGATCATGAAACTCCGGTTCAAGTTTCTGTCGAACCACGCAGGTCGACGAGACCACGTGCTGCTCCAGAGTGGTACGGTAATCCCGTCTTATCAATCATGTTGTTGGACAACAATGAACCTGCAAATTATGAAGAAGCAATGGTGGGCCCAGATTCCAACAAATGGCTAGAAGCCATGAAGTCCGAGATAGGATCCATGTATGAGAACAAAGTGTGGACTTTGGAGGTACTGCCTGAGGGCCGCAAGGCTATTCAGAACAAATGGATCTTTAAGAGGAAGACGGACGCTGACGGCAATGTGACCGTTTATAAAGCTCGACTTATGGCAAAGGGTTTTTCACAAGTTCAAGGAGTTGACTACGATGAGACATTCTCACCCGTAGCGATGCTTAAGTCCGTTAGAATCATGTTAGCAATAGCTGCATTTTTCGATTATGAAATCTGGCAGATGGATGTCAAAACGGCATTCCTTAACGGTTTCCTTAAGGAAGAATTGTATATGATGCAACCCGAAGGTTTTGTCGATCCTAAGAATGCTAACAAGGTGTGCAAGCTCCAGCGATCCATTTATGGACTGGTGCAAGCATCTCGGAGTTGGAGCGTTTGGCCCCTTACATTTCGGCAAAGCATAAAGGTACTCATATTATAAATCTCGTGATGAGGTGATCAAAGCATTTGGGTTTATACAAGTGGTTAGAGAATCTTGTATTTACAAGAAAGTGAGTGGGAGCTCTATGGCGTTTCTAATATTATATGTGGATGACATATTGCTGATTGGAAACAACGTAGAGTTTTTGGAGAGCATAAAGGATTACTTGAATAAAAGTTTCTCTATGAAGGACCTAGGAGAAGCTGCTTACATTCTAGGCATTAAGATCTATAGGGATAGATCAAAATGCCTGATAGGACTTTCACAAAGCACATACCTTGATAAAGTTTTGAAGAGGTTCAAAATGGAACAGTCCAAGAAGGGGTTCTTGCCAGTTTTACAAGGTACGAGATTGAGTAAGACTCAGTGCCCAACAACTGATGAAGATAGAGAGCATATGCGCTCCGTCCCCTATGCTTCAGCCATAGGTTTTATCATGTATGCAATGTTGTGCACTAGACCGGACGTTAGCCTGGCCATAAGTATGGCAGGTAGGTTCCAGAGTAATCCAGGAATGGATCACTGGACAGCGGTCAAGAATATCCTGAAGTACCTGAAAAGGACTAAGGAGATGTTTCTCGTGTATGGAGGTGACGAAGAGCTCGCCGTAAAAGGTTACGTCGATGCAAGCTTTGACATAGATCCGGACGACTCTAAGTCGCAAACCGGATACATATTTATTCTTAATGAGGGTGCGGTAAGCTGGTGCAGTTCCAAGCAAAGCGTCGTAGCAGATTCTACATGTGAAGCGGAGTACATGGCTGCCTCGGAGGCGGCTAAGGAGGGTGTCTGGATGAAGCAGTTCATGACGGATCTTGGAGTAGTGCCAAGCGCACTGAATCCAATAACCTTGTTCTGTGACAACACGGGTGCCATTGCCTTAGTAAAGGAACCACGGTTTCACAAGAAGTCCAGACACATCAAACGACGCTTCAACCTCATCCGCGACTACGTCGAAGGAGAGGACGTAAATATATGCAAAGTGCACACGGATCTGAATGTAGCAGACCCGCTGACTAAACCTCTTCCACGGCCAAAGCATGATCAACACCAGAACTGTATGGGTGTTAGATTTATTACAATGTACTTCGCATGATGATGTGAGGGCTAGATTATTGACTCTAGTGCAAGTGGGAGACTGTTGGAATTATGCCCTAGAGGCAATAATAAATATAGTTATTATTATAATTCCTGTATCAAGATAATCGTTTATTATCCATGCTATAATTGTATTGAATGAAGACTCATTTACATGTGTGGATACATAGACAAAACACTGTCCCTAGCAAGCCTCTAGTTGGCTAGCCAGTTGATCAAAGATAGTCAGTGTCTTCTGATTATGAACAAGGTGTTGTTGCTTGATAACTGGATCACGTCATTAGGAGAATCACGTGATGGACTAGACCCAAACTAATAGACGTAGCATGTTGATCGTGTCATTTTGTTGCTACTGTTTTCTGCGTGTCAAGTATTTGTTCCTATGACCATGAGATCATATAACTCGCTAACACCGGAGGAATACTTTGTGTGTATCAAACGTCGCAACGTAACTGGGTGACTATAAAGATGCTCTACAGGTATCTCCGAAGGTGTTCGTTGAGTTAGTATGGATCAAGACTGGGATTTGTCACTCCGTGTGACGGAGAGGTACCTCGGGGCCCACTCAGTAATACAACATCACACACAAGCCTTGCAAGCAATGTAACTTAGTGTAAGTTGCGGGATCTTGTATTACGGAACGAGTAAAGAGACTTGCCGGTAAACGAGATTGAAATAGGTATGCGGATACTGACGATCGAATCTCGGGCAAGTAACATACCGAAGGACAAAGGGAATGACATACGGGATTATATGAATCCTTGGCACTGAGGTTCAAACGATAAGATCTTCGTAGAATATGTAGGATCCAATATGGGCATCCAGGTCCCGCTATTGGATATTGACCGAGGAGTCTCCCGGGTCATGTCTACATAGTTCTCGAACCCGCACGGTTTGCACACTTAAGGTTCGACGTTGTTTTATGCGTATTTGAGTTATATGGTTGGTTACCGACTGTTGTTCGGATTCCCGGATGAGATCACAGACGTCACGAGGGTTTCCGGAATGGTCCGGAAATGAAGATTGATATATAGGATGACCTCATTTGATTACCGGAAGGTTTTCGGAGTTACCGGGAATGTACCGGGAATGACGAATGGGTTCCGGGAGTTCACCGGGGGGGCAACCCACCCCGGGGAAGCCCATAGGCCTTGAGGGTGGCGCACCAGCCCTTAGTGGCTGGTGGGACAGCCCAAAAGGGCTCTATGCGCATTGGAAGAAAAATCAAAGAGAAAAAAAGGAGGAGGTGGGAAAGGAAAGAAGGACTCCACCCACCAAACCAAGTAGGACTCGGTTTGGGGGGGAGTCCTTCCCCCCTTTGGCTCGGCCGACCCCCTTGGGGCTCCTTGAGCCCCAAGGCAAGGTCCCCCCTCTCCCACCTATATATACGGAGGTTTTAGGGCTGATTTGAGACGACTTTTCCATGGCAGCCCGACCACATACCTCCACGGTTTTTCCTCTAGATCGCGTTTCTGCGGAGCTCGGGCGGAGCCCTGCTGAGACGAGATCATCACCAACCTCCGGAGCACCGTCACGCTGCCGGAGAACTCTTCTACCTCTCCCTCTCTCTTGCTGGATCAAGAAGGCCGAGATCATCGTCGAGCTGTACGTGTGCTGAACGCGGAGGTGCCGTCCGTTCGGCACTAGATCGTGGGACTGATCGCGGGATAGTTCGCGGGGCGGATCGAGGGACGTGAGGACGTTCCACTACATTAACCGCGTTCACTAACGCTTCTGCTGTACGGTCTACAAGGGTGCGTAGATCACTCATCCCCTCTCGTAGATGGACATCACCATGATAGGTCTTCGTGCGCGTAGGAAATTTTTTGTTTCCCATGCGACGTTCCCCAACAATAGTAGTAGTTGGCGTGACGACTTCATGAAGACACGATGATGGAGATCATGGTGTCACGCCGGTGACGATGATGATCATGTGATGCCTGAAGATGGAGATCGAAAGGGCGAAGATGATAATGGCCATATCATGTCACTATATGATTGCATTGTGATGTTTATCATGTTTTTCATCTTATTGCTTAGAACGACGGTAGCATAATAAGATGATCCCTCTTAAAATTTCGAGAACGTATTCCCCTAAGTGTGCACCGTTGCGAAGGTTCGTTGTCTCGAAGCACCACGTGATGATCGGGTGTGATAGATTCTAATGTTCGCATACAACGGGTGTAAGCCAGAATTACACACGCGACACACCTAGGTTGACTCGACGAGCTTAGCATGTACAGACATGACCTCGAATACAAGAGACTGAAAGGTCGAACATGAGTCGTATGGTTGAATACGATCAACATGAAGTTGCTCACCATGGTGACTAGTCCGTCTCACGTGATGATCGGACACGGGTTAGTCAACATGGATCATGTATCACTTAGATGACTAGAGGGGTGTCGATTTAAGTGGGAGTTCATACTTAATATGATTAGATGAACTTAATTGTCATGAACTTAGTCTAAAAGGTTTGTCTTTATAAATATTGTAGATGGCCAACGTCAACCTCAATTTCAACGCATTCCTCGAGAAAAACAAGCTGAAAAATGATGGTAGCAACTATGCGGACTGGGTTCGCAACTTGAAGCTCATCCTTGAAGCAGCTAAAAAGGCTTATGTCCTTGATGCGCCGCTAGGTGACCCTCCCGCTCCCGCAGCAGCCTAGGACATTCTGAACGTCTGGCAAACGCGGAGTGATGACTACTCTTTGGTTAGGTGTGGCATGTTATACAGTTTAGAAACGGGGCTCCAAAGGCGTTTTGAGCAACACGGAGCATATGAGATGTTCCAAGAGCTGAAGCTAGTTTTTCAAGCTCATGCCCGTGTCGAGAGATATGAAGTCTCCGACAGGTTCTTTAGCTGTAAGATGGAGGAGAACAATTCTGTCAGTGAGCACATACTCAAAATGTCTGGGTTACACGGTCGTCTGACTTCACTTGGAGTCGAACTTCCGGCTGATGCTATAATTGACAGAATCCTCCAGTCTCTCACACCAAGCTACAAAGGTTTTGTGCTTAACTACAACATGCAAGGGATGGAGAAGACCATTCCCGAGTTGTACTCGATGCTCAAGTCTGCAGAAGTAGAAATCAAGAAAGAGCATCAAGTGTTGATGGTCAACAAGACCACTAGTTTCAAGAAGGGCAAGGGTAAGAAGAACTTCAAGGAAGACGGCAAAGCTCTTGCCGCGTCCGGTAAGCCAGATGCCGGGAAGAAGACACAGAATGGACCCAAGCCTGAGACTGAGTGCTTCTATTGCAAGGGAAAGAGTCACTAGAAGCGGAACTGCCCCAAATACTTAGCGGACAAGAAGGCCGGCAACGTTAAAGGTATATGTGATATGCATGTTATTGATGTGTACCTTACCAGCGCTCGTAGTAGCTCCTGGGTATTTGATACCGGTGCTGTTGCTCACATTTGCAACTCAAAGCAGGAACTGCGGAATAAGCGGAGACTGGCCAAGGACGAGGTGACGATGCGCGTCAGGAATGGTTCAAAGGTCGATGTGATCGCCGTCGGCACGCTACCTCTACATCTACCGTCGGGATTAGTCTTAAACCTTAATAATTGTTATTCAGTACCAGCTTTAAGCATGAACATTGTATCAGGGTCTTGCTTAATGCGAGACGGCTACTCATTTAAGTCAGAGAATAATGGTTGTTCTATTTATATGAGTGATATGTTTTATGGTCATGCTCCGCTGGTGAATGGTTTATTCTTGATGAATCTCGATCGTGATGTTACACATATTCATAGTGTGAGTACCAAAAGATGTAAAGTTGATAATGATAGTCCACATACTTGTGGCACTGCCGCCTTGGTCATATCGGCGTTAAGCGCATGAAGAAGCTCCATACTGATGGACTATTAGAGTCTCTTGACTTTGAATCATTTGACGCATGCGAACCGTGCCTCATGGGCAAGATGACTAAGACTCCATTCTCAGGAATAATGGAGAGAGCAACCGACTTATTGGAAATAATACATACTGATGTGTGTGGTCCAATGAACGTTGAAGCTCGCGGTGGCCTCTCACTGATGATTTGAGTAGGTATGGGTATATCTACTTGATGAAGCACAAATCTGAGACATTTGAAAAGTTTAAGGAATTTCAGAGTGAGGTCGAGAATCAACGTGACAGAAAAATCAAGTGTCTACGATCTGATCGTGGAAGAGAATATTTGAGTCACGAGTTTGGCACACACCTAAGGAAGTGTGGAATCGTTTCACAACCGACGCCGCCTGGCACACCGCAATGCAACGGAGTGTCTGAACGTCGTAATCACACTTTATTAGATATGGTACGATCTATGATGTCTCTTACCGACTTACCGCTATCATTTTGGGGATACGCATTAGAAACTGCAGCATTCACTTTAAATAGGGCACCATCTAAATCCGTTGAGACGACACCGTATGAACTATGGTTTGGCAAGAAACCTAAGTTGTCGTTTCTTAAAGTTTGGGGCTGCGCTGCTTATGTGAAGAAACTTCAACCAGAAAAGCTCGAACCCAAAGCGGAGAAATGTGTATTCATAGGATACCCTAAGGAAACTATTGGGTATACCTTCTATCTTAGATATGAAGGTAAAATCTTTGTTGCCAAGAACGATCCTTTCTAGAGAAAGAGTTTCTCTTGAAAGAAGTAAGTGGGAGGAAGGTAGAACTTGATGAGGTAATTACACCCCCTCTCGAACAGGATAGTAGCGCAGCGCGGGAAGTTGTTCCTGTGGCGCCTACACCAACTGAAGAGTAAGTTATTGATAATGATCATGAAGCTTCGGATCAAGTTACTACTGAACCGCGAAGGTCCGCGAGGGCACGCTCCGCACCAGAGTGGTACGACAACCGTGTGATGGAAATCATGTTGTTAGACAACGGTGAACCTTCGAACTATGAAGAAGCGATGGCGGGCCCGGATTCCAACAAATGGCTTGAAGCTATGAAATCCGAGATAGGATCCATGTATGAGAACAAAGTATGGACTTTGGTGGACTTACCCGATGACCGGCGAGCCATTGAAAATAAATGGATCTTCAAGAAGAAGACTGATGCAAACGGTAATGTAACCATTTATAAAGCTCGACTTGTCGCAAAGGGTTTTCGACAAATTCAAGGAGTTGACTACGAAGAGACTTTCTCTCCTGTAGCGAAGCTGAAATCAGTCCGAATCATGTTAGCAATTGCCGCCTTTTATGATTATGAAATTTGGCAAATGGACGTCAAAACAGCGTTCCTTAACGGGAACCTTAAGGAAGAGTTGTATATGATGCAACTAGAAGGTTTTGTCGACCCTAAGGGTGCTAACAAAGTGTGCTCCAGCGCTCCATCTATGGGCTGGTGCAAGCATCTCGGAGTTGGAACATTCGCTTTAATGAGGTGATTAAAGCGTTTGGGTTCATACAGGTTTACGGAGAAGCCTGTGTGTACAAGAAAGTGAGTGGGAGCTCTCTAGCTTTCCTCATACTGTATGTGGATGACATATTATTGATGGGGAATAATATAGAGATGTTGGAGAGCTCAAAATCCTATTTGAACAAGAGTTTTTCAATGAAGGACCTTGGAGAAGCTGCATACATATTAGGCATCAAGATCTATAGAGATAGATCAAGACGCCTCATAGGTCTTTCGCAAAGTACATACCTTGACAAGATATTGAAGAAGTTCAATATGGAAAACTCAAAGAAAGGGTTCTTGCCAGTTTTGCAAGGTATGAGATTGAGTAAGACTCAGTCGCCGACCACGACAGCAGATAGAGAGAAGATGAGTTCTGTCCCCTACCCTTCAGCCGTAGGCTCTCTAATGTATGCCATGTTGTGTACCAGACCTGATATAAACCTTGCCATAAGTTTGGTAGGGAGGTACCAAAGTGATCCCGGTATGGAACACTGGACAACGGTCAAGAATATCCTTAAGTACCTGAAAAGGACTAAGGAAATGTTTCTCGTTTATGGAGGTAACGAAGAGCTCGTCGTAAAGGGTTACGCCGATGCTAGCTTCGACACAGATCCAGATGACTCTAAATCATAAACCGAATATGTATATGTTTTGAATGGTGGGGCAGTGAGCTGGTGCAGCAGCAAGCAAGAAGTCGTGGCAGCATCTACATGTGAAGCGGAGTACATAGGTGCTTCAGAAGCGGCTCATGAAGGAATTTGGATGAAGGAGCTCATCACCGACCTTGGAGTGGTTCCAAGCGCGTTGGGTCCAATGACACTCTTCTGTGATAACACTGGGGCCATTGCCATAGCCAAGGAGCCCAGGTTTCACCGGAAGACGAAGCACATCAAACGCCGCTACAACTCCATCCAGGACCATGTGCAGAGTGGACTAATAGATATTTGTAAAGTACACACGGATCTGAATATTGCAGACCCGTTGAGTAAACCTCTTCCACGAGCAAAACATGATCAACACCATACTGCTATGGGTGTTCGATACATCACAATGTAACTAGATTATTGACTCTAGTGCAAGTGGGAGACTGTTGGAAATATGCCCTAGAGGCAATAATAAAATGGTTATTATCATATTTCCTTGTTCATGATAATCGTCTATTGTTCATGTTATAATTGTATTAACAGGAAACAGTAATACATGTGTGAATAAATAGATCACAATGTGTCCCTAGAAAGCCTCTAGTTAGCTAGCTCGTTAGTCAATAGATGATCATGATTTCCTGATCATGGGCATTAGATATCATTGATGACGGGATCACATCATTGGAGAATGATGTGATGGACAAGACCCAATCCTAAGCATAGCACTAGATCGTATTGTTCGTATGCTAAAGCTTTTCTAATGTCAAGTGTCTTTTCCTTCGACCGTGAGATTGTGCAACTCCCGGACACCGTAGGAGTGCTTTGGGTGTATCAAACGTCACAACATAACCGGGTGACTATAAATGTGCACTACGGGTATCTCTGAAAGTGTTTGTTGGGTTGGTACGAATCGAGATCGGGATTTGTCACTCCGTGTGACGGAGAGGTATCTCTGGGCCCACTCGGTAGAACATCATCATGAGCTCCATGTGACTAAGGAGTTAGTCACACGACGACGTGCTGCGGAACGAGTAAAGAGACTTACCGGTAACGAGATTGAACAAGGTATAGGTATACCGACGATCGAATCTCGGGCAAGTTCTATACCGACAGACAAAGGGAATCATGTACGGGATTAATTGAATCCTTGACATCGTGGTTCATCCGATGAGATCATCATGGAGCAAGTGGGAGCCACCATGGGTATCCAGACCCCGCTGATGGTTATTGGACGGAGAGGCATCTCGGTCATGTCTGCCTGTCTCCCGAACCCGTATGGTCTACACACTTAAGGTTCGATGACGCTAGGGTTACACGGAATTGTTATACGAGGTTATAGAAAGTTGTTCGGAGTCCCGGATGAGATCCCAGACGTCACGAGGAGCTCCGGAATGGTCCGGAGGTAAAGATTGATATATAGGACGGATGGTTTTGGACACCGGAAGTGTTTCGGGCGTCACCGCAACGTACCGGGACCACCGGGACCACCGGAGGTGGCCCCGGGGTTCCACCGAAGGGGGCAACGACCCCAAAAGGCTAGATGGGCCTAGTGCGGGAGGGAACCAGCCCCTAGGTGGGCTGGTGCGCCTCCCACACCCAGCCCAATGCGCAAGTGGTGGGTCGAGGGGGCAACCCTAGGCACAGGTGGGCCTTAGGCCCACCACGTGGTGCGCCACCCCCTCCCACCCTAGCCGCCGCCCCCCTTTCCCATCTGGTGGCTGCCGCACCACCTAGGCGGGAACCTTAGGGGTGGCGCACCCCCTCCCCCTCCTCCTATAAATACAGAGAGGTTTTGGCCCTTGGGAGATAGACTTCTCCCTCTCCCTCGGCGCAGCCCTGCCCTTCTTCCTCCTCCTCTCTGCCGGTGCTTGGCGAAGCCCTGCCGGGAGACCTCGTCTCTCCATCGACACCACGCCGCCGTGCTGCTAGAATTCTTCCCCAACCTCTCCCTCCTCCTTGCTGGATCAAGGTGCGGGAGACGTCACCGGGTTGCACGTGTGTTGAACGCGGAGGTGTCGTAGTTCGGCACTAGATCGGAATCGCTGCGAGTACGACTCCATCAACCACGTTCTACCAACGCTTCCGCTTAGCGATCTTCAAAGGTATGAAGACACTCTTACCCCTCTTTCGTTGCTGGTCTCTCCATAGGAAGATCTGAATATGCGTAGGAAAATTTTGAATTTATGCTACGTCCCCAACAAAATATGGGGCAGATATGGGGGAGCCCGGGCACACCCGCCCGGCCAACACTGGCCCTCATCTATCCAACATATATTCGTCATCATCCATTGGTCGGACCAAACCTTAGCCACTTCACTCTACTCCCCTACACTCCCATTCACCAACCAAGCTCACCTCCGACGATCTCCGGCCTTCTTCGGCATGGCCTCCAACACATTTGACTCTGACCAACCCGGATCTGTTGACTGGGGGTCGTCCTGTGCAAAGTGGAGGAGGCAATGATGGTTTGCATTGCACACTGCCGCTCCCGCTAGGACAGCGCCCGACCGACGGGAGGATCTGTCCGCCGGAACTCAAATGACGTCCGCTCAAAGGATAACAACTCACACGGGACAATGCTCTAATAATGCAAATCATCATACTTTTATTTACTTACAACTCAAAATATTACAACTCGATATTTAGAACAAAGTATGACTCTATAAGCAATATGGAAGTGAGGGTGTGTGTCATAAAACTAGAAGGTGGTGTTGCATGGCAATATATCTCGGAATAGCTATGGAAATGCCATAATAGATAGGTACCACGGAACATCAGAGAGAAAGATACGTCACCTATTTTTTTTACACCGTGACTTATATGAGTCGGCTAGAAACTCAAGGCCTCGCCTTTTGTGGGAGAATGCCGAGTCCTTCCCAAAATCGCCTGGATCAACGAAAGATCTGGATAACGCTAGGTTGTGATACTGATGTGTGATTTTAATCATATACATCCGATAGTGAAGGCCGTGAGGTTTGAACAGCCTCACTTAACCCTAGTTCTCGAACCCGCAGGGTGTGCACACTCAAGGTTCGGTGACGTTTCAATATAGTTGAATTATTGATGTTGGTAACCGAATGTTGTTCGGAGTCCCGGATGAGATCCCGGACGTCACGAGGATTTCCATAATGGTCCGGAAACGACGATTGATATATAGGAATGTTGCATCTGGCTTACGGAAAGATTTCGAGCATTACCGGTAAAGTAGAGAGAGTGACTGATGGGTTCTGGGGTTTTACCGGGAGGGGCCACTCACTCGGGAGAGGACCTAATAGGCCTATGGGTGGCGCACCAACCTTTAGTGGGCTGGTGAGGCCAGCTGAATAACCTATTTCGGCTAAAGGCAAAAAAAAAGGAAAAAGGAAAAAAAGGAAGGAGGTGGACAAGTGGGAAGGGAGTCCTTCACCAAACCGAATTGGAGGAGGACTCCTCCCCCTTGGTTCGGTCGAACCCTCCTACTTTGAGTAGGAGGCAAGGCAACCCTCCCTCTTATTCCACATATATATAGTGGAGGTTTGAGAGGCTTTTTTCACCCAAGCCATCCTGCCGGAGTAGCTCCACCACCATCACCGCTACGCTGTCATGCTGCCGGAGAATTCAGCTACCTCTTCGTCTCTCTTGCTGGATCAGGAAGGCGGAGATCGTCATCGAGTTGTACGTGTGCTGAACGCGGAGGTGCCGTCCGTTCGGTACTAGATCGAGACAGATTTCATGGGACACTTGCGATTTGGATCGCGAAGATGTTCGACTACATGAACCACGTTTCTTAACGCTTCCCGCTTAGCGATCTAAGGAGGTGGACAAGTTGTATGTGGATCCGATCTCCCCTCTGGTAGATGATCATCATCATGATAGGTCTTGCGTGTGCGTAGGTAATTTTTTGTTTACCATGCGACGTTCCCCAACACTTGCTCAATAGGTGCTCTATACAGAAGTTCGAGATATGCTCATCATGTTGATATGGCGGATTTGGTAATTGATCAAAGATAAGACACATGGGAAGGGTGTTGGGGAACATCGCATGGGAAACAAAAAATTTCCTACGCGCACGAAGACCTATCATGGTGATGTCCATCTACGAGAGGGGATGAGTGATCTACGTACCCTTGTAGATCGTACAGCAGAAGCGTTAGTGAACGCGGTTGATGTAGTGGAACGTCCTCACGTCCCTCGATCCGCCCCGCGAACAATCCCGCGATCAGTCCCACGATCTAGTACCGAACGGACGACACCTCCGCGTTCAGCACACGTACAGCTCGACGATGATCTCGGCCTTCTTGATCCAGCAAGAGAGACGGAGAGGTAGAAGAGTTCTCCGACAGCGTGACGGCGCTCCGGAGGTTGGTGATGACCTTGTCTCAGCAGGGCTCCGCCCGAGCTCCGCAGAAACGCGATCTAGAGGAAAAACCGTGGAGGTATGTGGTCGGGCTGCCGTGGAAAAGTCGTCTCAAATCAGCCCTAAAACCTCCGTATATATAGGTGGGAGAGGGGGGGGCCTTGCCTTGGGGCTCAAGGAGCCCCAAGGGGGTCGGCCGAGCCAAGGGGGGAAGGTCTCCCCCCCCAAACCGAGTTGGACTTGGTTTGGTGGGTGGGAGTCCTTCCTTCCCTTCCCACCTCCTCTTTTTTTTTTCTTTCTCTTTGATTTTTCTTCCAATGCGCATAGGGCCCTTTTGGGCTGTCCCACCAGCCCAGTAAGGGCTGGTGCGCCACCCTCAAGGCCTGTGGGCTTCTCCGGGGTGGGTTGCCCCCCCGGTGAACTCCCGGAACCCATTCGTCATTCCCGGTACATTCCCGGTAACTCCGAAAACCTTCCGGTAATCAAATGAGGTCATCCTATATATCAATCTTCATTTCCGGACCATTCCGGAAACCCTCGTGACGTCCGTGATCTCATCCGGGACTCCGAACAACATTCGGTAACCAACCATATAACTCAAATACGCATAAAACAACGTCGAACCTTAAGTGTGCAGACCCTGCGGGTTCGAGAACTATGTAGACATGACCCTAGAGACTCCTCGGTCAATATACAATAGCGGGACCTGGATGCCCATATTGGATCCTACATATTCTACGAAGATCTTATCGTTTGAACCTCAGTGCCAAGGATTCATATAATCCCGTATGTCATTCCCTTTGTCCTTCGGTATGTTACTTGCCCGAGATTCGATCGTCAGTATCCGCATACCTATTTCAATCTCGTTTACCGGCAAGTCTCTTTACTCGTTCTGTAATACAAGATCCTGCAACTTACACTAAGTTACATTGCTTGCAAGGATTGTGTGTGATGTTGTATTACCGAGTGGGCCCCGAGGTACCTCTCCGTCACACGGAGTGACAAATCCCAGTCTTGATCTATACTAACTCAACGAACACCTTCGGAGATACCTGTAGAGCATCTTTATAGTCACCCAGTTACGTTGCGACGTTTGATACACACAAAGTATTCCTCCGGTGTTAGCGAGTTATATGATCTCATGGTCATAGGAACAAATACTTGACACGCAGAAAACAGTAGCAACAAAATGACACGATCAACATGCTACGTCTATTAGTTTGGGTCTAGTCCATCTTCACGTGATTCTCCTAATGACGTGATCCAGTTATCAAGCAACAACACCTTGTTCATAATCAGAAGACACTGACTATCTTTGATCAACTGGCTAGCCAACTAGAGGCTTGCTAGGGACAGTGTTTTGTCTATGTATCCACACATGTAAATGAGTCTTCATTCAATACAATTATAGCATGGATAATAAACGATTATCTTGATACAGGAATTATAATAATAACTATATTTATTATTGCCTCTAGGGCATAATTCCAACAAAGGGCACTCCCCCGTCCCTGCCACGGTTGAGTTTCTGGATAGTTACTATAAGTCTATCACGCTTGGTGGGAGGTACTCGCAAGAGGAAATTTTGAAAGGAAAGATGCCCTCCTCGGCCCTTGATACACGTGTACAAAAGGAGATGAACCCTCCGATTCCCTGGCCAGCCCCATCACCAAACACAACGGCCCTCTCGATCGATGGCTCCTTCCCGAAGGCCGATGGCTCCGCGGCCGCTGGCATGGTTCGAAGGAACAACGAGGGGTTGATTATATTTGAGGCATATCAGTTTATATTCCACTGTAATCAATTGTTAGAAGCGGAAGTGCATGCAATCATGCAAGGCATGGCGTTGCCGATTCAACACTCCAACCTTCTAGTGGTTCTATAGTCGGATTCTTCGGAAGCTCTATCAAGTCTGTCAAATGATGCTTTGGTTCGTTCGGCGTATGGCCGGTTATTTCAAGAGATTAAGGATCTTCTTGGTAGTAGGGAGTTTTTTTTGTGAGAAAATTAGTCGTACTCAAGATAGAGTTGTTGATCGGTTGGCCAATTATAGTCGATCTGAGCGAGCTACCTTCGTGTTGGTTGAGCTCGGTTTCATCATGTATTGAGGATTTGTAGCATCTCGATTGTAATTCTATGAACCTTCAATAAACCCCCCCTTTATCCCCGCAAAATAGCTATACGTGGACTCTAAACATCTGGCTCCATAAATCAATTAAAAGCACCACGCTTAATCCGATCTAAAAGAGAGTTAATCAAACGACATGGTCTTCCCTAAAGTATAGTTATTTTTACACCACGTTTCTATGGAAGTTAGATGTCCATTGGAGAGTTACGGATACAACAAAATAATAAAAGATCAACCTCAACAATCCAAAGACACGACAAAAAAGTTTGTTCATCGACATTATATACATGTAAGGGAGACGTCGACGGTGACCCTACCAACGTAATAAGACCGGTGTCGTCTTGGATCATCAATCGGCGCCTCCTTGGTCACCAACTGCAATCCAAAATCCACGGTTTGCAAATATAAGACCCATGCGAAAGCTAAGATCATAGATAAGAAAACCTAATTTAAAATTTAAAAGAAATTGATGTGACCACCTCTCAGTGTTTCCCTAACAATAGCACTTCTATTGGAAAGACAAATAATGCATAAATCAATAAGCCTTTCATGTGTGAATTCAAAAAATTTATAGACCGGTGTGTTGGTCAAGTTTGAATTTGAAAAATATGAGACAGGTTTTAAGAACCAAATAATTTCATGTTACCCAAACTCGCTAGGACACTTGAGATTTGAGACTGGAACACACAAGCCTTCAAAAGCGTATTTATGAACAGAGGAAGTACTCGACGCGGCGTTTTGGCTCCCGGGATGAGCCCGGGCGTGAAGAGCACAGCGGTTTGGACTACAAAAAATGTTCAATTTTTTTTATGGTATAAGATGCTCCTATGTGTGAACTCCTTGCGAAATTTTATGAAGTTTGGACATTCGAGGAGCTCGCGGCAAAAAAAAAATTGAATGTGTGAGAAACTTTTGAAAATCGCGCTATTCTTGTCTGATTTTGTCTTTTTTATCGTGAGCTCCTCGAATGTCTAAATTTCATAAAATTTTACAGGAAGTTCACATATAGGAGCATCTTACTCCACAAGATATTATGATTTTTTTGAACTTTTTATAGTCCAAACCGTTGTACTGTTGACCGGCTCATATGAGTTTGGACTCAGAGATGGATTACCGGGGAGTAGTTGCTTATTTTTCCGTCCAACATCCTTTTTTATTTGCTGGGCCCCGTTCGGCATCACACGTATGAAAACCTTTTTTTTATTGAGGGGGGCACCCATATGAACTCCAAAACATCTCTAATTCAAGGAGCTCCAACACAACCCGGACCATCTATAATTCAACACTAAACACAGGAGTATCATTATCATTGCAAACAAGAGCAGCTGTCGTGCCGGAGCCAGAAAACACGGGCGGGAAAATGATGCCGCTTTCCTAAATGTGGGCGTCGTGCCGTGCGGCTCCCACGAAAACAATCCAAGATGCCGTAGAATGTGGAGCTATTGGCAGGATCATCAGGAACGCCGATGGACAAGCTCTTCGTGCCATCATCTGTAAAGGCAAAGTGGTCCGTGGCCAGCACAGAGATTCTCGGCTTCAGGCTCCCTGTCTTGCTTCCGACGACATACATCCCTTCCGTGCCGGCCATTTGATTTTAGTTCAGGGGAGAACACGGACGCAAAAGAAAGGCACAGGTTCGTTGCCCCCGGACCGGGCCGGCCTCTCGTTGCGCTGTCGGTCGGCCATCCCGTCGATCGCGCAGCCGGTGACGACGCAGCCGGACGACCGATGCTTTATGGCGCGCCACGGCTACACGTGAGCCGGAGACGGTGGATCGGTTCACGCACGCACGCACGCACGCGGTACGGCGGGAACGAGTAGGCATATTCAATGCTTCTTTCCAGACGAATCACGCTGTGAGGCCACCGACGGGGGGAGCTCGGCGCCTCAAGGAGAACCGGCGCCCATGAGCCTGTAAATTGGGCCGACCCAGTTTCAGGGCTGAATAAAAAACCAAAAACAACAAAAAAATAAACGCAAAAAGTTCATAAAAGCGAAAAATGGTTCATAAATTTTGTAATAAAAGTTCACGATTTCGAAAAATTCTATCATGATCTAAAAATAGGTTCACAATTTTTTAAAAGGTCACGGATTTTTAGAAAAGTTCATTTAATTTGAAAAAAAGTTCTTAGACTTTAGAAAAAAGTTCATCAAATTAGAAAAATAAAAATGTACATCAATTTTGGAAAAAGTTCAACAACTTTGGCAAAAAGGTTCATCAAGTTTGAAAAACAATTCATCAGTTTTGGAAAAAGTTCATATATTTGAAGGAAATATTCGTCAACATTGAAAATAAATTCAAATAATTTTCTAAAAAATTCATTCGATCTGGAAAAGGTCCGTTGAGTTTGGAAAAAATTCATAAAATTTTAAAACAAATTTTGTGGAATTTCAAAAAAAGTTTATTGAATTGATTTTTTCCCACCAAATTTAAAATCAAATTCTAATGCTCACATTATTTTTGAATATATGCGCATTAAGTGGAAGGAAACGTTTCCCTCGACTACGACATGCTATGCCGATTATTGTTTCCGAGGTGTTCATAAGTGTAGGGTTTACGTGTATGTTCATAAAAATGAGTGGATGCGTTTATATACGAACGTCTGCATTTATATTGTGTTCTTAAAAAAATACTAAGTAATCTTTTAGCAGATCCACCGGATATGTAAAATCTCAGGAATTAATCGTGGCTCATACCCAAGGATATCTGAGCGAACGCATGTGGATTCAGTACCGTAACTACGCGAGCCCATCTCTCTCTCTATATATATACTCTCACCTAGAGCGGGAGCAGCCATCTACAGGCAGCCATCGCCGGCCTCACCTACACCTAGCAATCTAACTTGCTCGTGATATTACATTTTCTTCATCGATCTAGACTAGAAGAAGCATGAAGGCGTACGTGAATGTGATGATGACCGTCGTCTTGCTCATCGGATGCCTGGCGGTGACCGGCGAGTGTAAGCACCGTCGCCTTGCTCGGTTGCTCCTCCTTAGACCATAATTTTTCGGCTCACAGTCTAATTACTTAGCGAGGTTGCATGCAGTGGGTCGCGCGGAGGCCGGGAGAATCTCTCCAGATGCGCGGCGAGCCGACGGCGAGGCGAGCAAGCTTTCGCTGAAGTTCTGCGTCCATCGGGACTGCCACACCAAGGCTGAACCTATCATGACCGCCTGTTTCTGCTGCGTGGGCTTGCCGGACATACCATGCTATTCTGAGCGGGATGAGTGCAAGGAGGAGTGCCCCAACACCAACAAGACACCCGCACGGCCAGCCTCCGCCGTCGGCGACGTACGGAAGTACCAACGTCTATGAACAGATGGACGGCAAATGATGCAGCGAGGTGTAAGCAAGAGCTGATGGTCGTAATCTCATCGTGGTTGAGAAGTTAGCCGGCCTTATCTCATCCCGAGACTAATTTGTTGTCCTTCTGCCCGTTTGGAAGCATGCCACCATTTACACTTGTACTCCCTTGGTTTTAGATATAATTAAGATGTACTCCCTCCGTCCCGAAATATGTGACGCTCGGGAGTTTTAAGACATCCCCTCAAAATCGTCCAAAAGACATGTCTACCCCTCAGATCCATTACACGGGCGAATCGTTACGCTAAAAAAAAAGGAATCGTACAACAATTTTGAATCGCCCCCACCTCCAGCGCCCACCTCCAGCGCCCCCACCTCCAGCACCCACCTCCAGCGCCCCCCACCTCCAGCGCCGCCCACCTCCGCCCAATAGATCCCCTCCCATCTCGCCGCCCAGTATATCCCCTCCCATCTCGCGAGCGTCGTGCTGTAGATCGCCTCTCCCTGTGCCGGAGAGGACCTAGCCAGCGCCAAGCCACCTCTTGTCCTCGAGGTTTCCTGGCCAACGCCCCGCTACAGATCGCCTCCACCTTCCTAGGGCCTCGCCGGCTCCAGCTCCACGTACCGCAGATCACCGCCGGCTCCATGTCCTGCTCACGGGCAATTCAGTAGCATGATGTTGAGGCTGTATCAACAAATCTTAGCATCACAAAAATTAGTACTGTAGCATGATGTTGGAGTAGTTGCATGATGTTGGAGCATGACAAAAATCAGTGCATTACTACTCCATAGGCGGTACTGGAGTAACATGATGTGGAGTATGGTTACATGATGCAGTGCTACAGGAACATAATCACTTTTACTCAGTTAAGTATAACATCATGCAACATCATTTTCATGAAAATAGTACAGTTACATAATGTTGGAGTACTACAGTTCTTGATGTTGCATGAACTTACATTGTAGCAGTATATGAACAGGCTCCAGGTCGAGCAGGTCCAACTCCATGGTCCAGAAGAGGTAGCAGCTGAAAAAGCAGAGACATAATCAGGGCAAAGGCATGGAGTTTGATCTCAATTGTACTCCAGCCCAAGAAGAAGACATACTCCAAGATGATATCAACATGGAAGAAGAAGAAGAAGAGGGCATTGATCCCGGTCATGATGCAGTCGGCGTCGTGCAAGGTACATATCCAATGCTGGTCTGTGGCGTATTAACATGAACTGGATTAGTTTGAAGCCTGAACTCATTTACACTTGACTATGCAAATCCAATGCTGGTATGTGGCATTAGTCAATGAACGGCATAGTGTCAATGTTGGTCTGTTTTGTTTCTATTCATCCCGTTGGCTATGTAGCATGATTCTGGTACCATTTGGAGAGTAGAATTTCAGACGTTTCCCGTTGGGTATGTGGCGTGATTCTAGTCTACAACAAATATTTTTTACAAAGACCTTGGCTAAGTTGGAAGAAATGCAACGCTTTCAGTATTAAAGAGAAAACTGAATATATCTAAAAGGTACTACTGCTTTGAAAAAGTATTGCAGCTGCAAAAAAATTTTATGTTAAGAATCTTGAGATGGCATTTCTCTGCAGTGGTTCGCTTGTCAAAAATATTTGCTATACAATTTTTTCTGGGAAGTATTTTCTTGTTGTAATATTTCATTTGATCATTTGATCATTTGAGTGGGACTAATATTTTTTTCTTGGCTGTTGTAGTTGTTGAGCAAGGAGTTACAAAAAGGAAAACCCTCAGCGACCAGGAAAAATATGCTGCTTATGTAGCACTGCATACATTGTGTATGAGTAGAGGCGAAAAGTTCAAGAGAAATGACAAGAAAGACGTTGCACAATTTTTTAAGGTAGATGTGAGGAGTATACAAAGAGTTTGGCAGAAGGCCATGACGCAAATTGCAGATGGTTTGGAGGTAGATGTTTCCAACCAAAAAAAAGGAAGATGTGGAAGAAAGTCAAAGAACATCAACCTAGAGCGGATCCCAACAATACCACTGAACAAGAGGTCGACTATAAGATCATTAGCTTGGCAACAGGGTTGCAGCCCTAGCACACTTCATAGGAAGTTCAAGCTGAAGCTCATAAAGAGACATACAAATACCGTGAAGCCTGTTCTGAAGGACAAGAATAAGATTAGTAGGATGAAATTCTGCTTGTCAATGCTTGATGAGACAACAATAGAAACACCAAGGCTTAAATTCAAATCTATGCACAACATTGTCCATACTGACGAGAAATGGTTTTATATGACAAAGAGAAACATGAACTATTATCTCTTGGATGGGGAGGAAGAGCCAACAAGAACTATACAAAGCAACAACTGTATTGGAAAAATCATGTTCTTGACGGTAGTTGCTAGGCCAAGATGGGATAGTGAAGGAAATGTGATGTTCTCTGGGAAAATTGGTATTTGGCCATTCGTGAAAGAAGTTCCAGCTCATAGGAAAAGTGATAATAGACCTAGAGGCACAATAGAGACAAAATCAATAAAAGTCGACAGAAAGGTGATGCGGGAATTCTTGATAGAGAACGTCTTGGCAGCAATACAAGTTGTTTGGCCTGAAAGTGATGTTGGGCAGACAATCTATATACAACAGGACAATGCTAAGCCCCACATACTTCCTAGTGACCGGGAATTTTTAGAAGTCGTTTCAAGAACTGGAATGGATGTCAGAATAATACAACAGCCCTCCAACAGTCCTGATTTGAATGCGCTTGACCTTGGGTTTTTCAACTCATTGCAATCTGTGACAGATTGCCTGAGCCCTAAAACACTTCAAGATCTAATTAATGGAGTGTTGGAGAAATTTGAAGACTACGAGGTTTACAAACTGAACAGAGTTTTCCTATCTCTACAGGCTTGCATGATAGAGATCTTGAACAATGCTGGTGGCAATGAGTATAAAATACCCCATGTGAACAAAGAAAGGCTGGAGAATCTTGGAATTCTACCTCTACGGCTTTCGTGCCCTCGAGAACTGTATGAAAATGCCCTACACAATTTAGGGCTAATGGAGAGAGTTCACTAGTGCTTAACATGACGCTTGTTCAGATGCTTGAGGAGTGAGATGAGGCTTGTTGAGATGCTTGAGGAGTGACATGAGGCTTGTTGAGATGCTTGAGATGAGGCTTGTTGAGATGCTTGAGGAGTGAGATGACGCTTGTTCAGATGCTTGAGGAGTGAGATGAGGCTTGTTCAGATGCTTGAGGAGTGAGATGAGGCTTGCTGAGATGCTTGAGGAGTGAGATGAGGCTTGTTGAGATGCTTGAGGAATGACATGAGGCTTGTTGTGATCATTTGTATTCCTTGTTGTATTTTGTGATGAGACATTCTCTTGTTGTGTTGCATCCTTGTGATTATGAGCTCATGTGGAGTATGATCATTTGAACTCCTCGTGTGTATAAATCCTTGTGTGTATGATAAGTTTTTGAATTTTCTCATTTTTATGATCATTTGGACTCTTCAAGTTTAATTTTAATTTTAATTAAAGAAAATCTTCTAGTTTAATTTTAATTAAAGAAAATTAAAATAATGGAGGGCACAAGAGGGGTACTTGGAAATAAGAGAAGAGAAAAGAAGGAACTAAGCTACTCTTACACTACTCCTACACTACTCCAAAACAAGTCTACAACTACAGTTGTAAGGAGAGAAGAGAGGAGTACTGCTGCAGCAAAATGGTTGGTTTCTTTGTGTTTCTGGGAAGGCAGCAAATTGGGAGCGAAGAGCTAAGCTAAGCTCAAAAATTAACATGCACCATTCATATCAATCCTTGCTGCAACGACGATGAAATCACAAGGACAAGAGAGGGGTGCAAGCCTACCCGGTAGCCGACGATGCCGCGGAGGCTGCTGGGAATAAGTCGAAGAAGAACCTGGATTGATTCGTTGCAAATCGGCCCAACAACAAATACTCATTTGCTGCATGCCCAACACCTGGGAAGAAGTCGAAGAAGAACCTGGAACCTGGAGTATTTACAAACTTTAGGCTAGCTAGCCATGAAATGTGAAAAGTTGCTGACATTTTGAAGGAACATACTTTTGTTTGCGTGCCTCGAGGCCCAAGGTGGGGAAGGAACTGAATCGGCAGTCTTTGCCGCCGGTGTAGAACCACTCGAAGAAGCTCGAGCTGAAGCTCATCGCGAAAAACTTGCCCAGCGTCTTCACCTGCAACCTGCAAGCAATAGCAATCCAGTCTAGTACAGTGCAACAACCGGTAATTAATTAAATTGGCAAGCATGCAAATTTAGACACGGACTGTACAAATTTAGTTACGGACAATCATACTTGGCGAGCTTTGCACCTACGGTGTGTGGAAGCTGTTGGCAACTAGCCGCGACGGGCGCCACCACCCGTGGTGCCGCGCCCACCACGCCTCCGCCACAGCGCACGCGCCGTGCAGCGCGAAGAAGGTCGTCGCCTCCTCGGTGGGCGGCCACACCATGTCCTCCCCGGTGGGTAGAACATGAGCTCGTGCACCAGCCCGGACACCACGAACGCCGCGAGCACCCCGGCGGCCGGGCCCAGGCGCGCGCGCACGGGGCGGTACACGCACGGCCGGAGCACGACGGGCACCGATAGGTTCCAGCGCCGGCCCCAGAAGTCCCGCAGCGACGCCGACAGGTACGGCCGGTCGAACTGCGGCTCCAGACCCATACCCAGCAACAGCAGCGCGCGCTGGACCCTCCTGCTAGCAGCCTCTCCACCAACCTCCCACCAACCTTCTTGCAAGCCATGCCGCCCGCCGGATCTGCCCCAGCTTCCTTGTCCCCGATTCAAGATGAGGAAGAAACGAGGTGCCCCTCCTGCTAGCAGTCTTGCTCCACCAGCACTGTCCGCCATCTACTCCGTCGAGGAAGAAGCTCGTCGTCGGCGCCTAAAAAATCAAACTTTTGACCAGGTGAGCAGGGTGAGCAGTGAGTATTAGTTTTTTCATGCAAAATTTTGAAAATCTGTATCAAAATCTACAGTACCGAATTTGGATCATCAGATTTATCACGGAAAGTTATTTCATATATTTTTTATTTTGTAATGTATATGATGATATTTTGTTCTATAATCTTGGTCAGACACGAAGGAAGTATTGCTTTTACGTCGGTAATGTACCTTCCCAATCAAAACAACCGAAATTTAAAGAAGTAGCGTGTGTGTGTATTGGGGGGGGGGGGGGTTGACGTTTTTTTCGTGCTAACACCAAAACATCGGATGGAAGGAAAACAAAAACAAAAAGATAAATTAGTGTAAAGTATGGACTCAAGCGTTTCTTCCGGACCCCAATAACCGAAGAACCCTTTTCAGAACAAACAACAAATCAGTCTTAAAAAAAATTGCCTAGCAAACAAAAACATTCCATCTGGGAGGGGCGTGGAGCAAACAAATCATTCAACCCACGCTCCAAGAGAATGGGACCTCGAGCGTCCAATAGAGCGGGCACAACACGGAAGAATGTTGAGCGCAACAACGCTCCTTGGCACAAACTCGCAACATCCAACCACCGAACACGGGCATCGAGCCATTAGGACTGATAAGTACTTACAATTATTTTGTAGCACGAGTTTTTAAGAACAGGCCACGGCGGCAGATTTCAAAGCATTTATTGAATTCATTCGAAATTGTGAACAATTTAGAAATTCCGACTTTCCTTAAAAGTGCCAATATTTTTTATAATCTGAAATATTTTTTGTAAAACTTGATTTTTTAAATAGCCGAGCATTTGTTTAACAGTGCGAACACTTTAAAACAAATTAGAACCTTTTTTGGAAAAACATGAACAAATTTCTGAAAATGATAAAAAAAAATGAAAATGAGAATAACTTTTTAAATAGGAACGAATTTACAAAACGTGAATAAATTCGAAATATTTTCTGAATTGTTTGAATATTTATTGCAATTGTGATAAAAAATTTAAATTCTGAACATTGTTGTACAACTGTGAACAGAAATATAAAACTGTGAAGAAATAATTGAATTTTTGAACAACTTTGGAAATTCTATTTTTCGGAATTAAAGAAAATCAAACTCTCTGATTTTGTAGAAAAATATATATTCTTTCCATTGTGATTTTTTATTTTAAATTCGAACATTTTAAATATATAATATTTTTTGAAAATAGGAAAATAAACTTGAAAATAAGAACGAAAAATGAACCGAAAAAAATTGTAATGGAGAAAGAAACTGAAAAAACAAAGAAAACGGGCACGCCCTGTCATGGGCGCCCCCATGCGAAGCCGAATTACTTGAGGCCTGCGCATGAAATAGGGTTTTCACAAGAGAACCGCCTTAATCCCCCGTTCGAAACTTCAAGTTGTGCCCAAAAAAACTGACTTTCCTGGTGAGACCTCTATCATCAGATTTTAATGTACTGGTGTTTGGAACTCACTTTGAATAGCTGGAAAAAATATTCTATATGAAGTACAGATGGAAATTGAGCCATAAAAATGCCAAAGCATAAAAAGAATAACAGCAAATTACGTTTTCACCACGTGACTATATTACACCCATTTACCCCCCAAAAAACATGATTTTTTTAAACAACAGAAAAATTCCAATAAATATTCCATTCTTGTTGACAAAAATATTTTAAAATTTCCATGATGTTATTTTTTCCTATGGAAAGTGTAAAACATTTTTGTTTTCCAAAAAACTGCATGGCAAAAAAATTCTGACGACATCTGCTAATGCTCACGTGGCATTTTTTCAGAATATTTATAATAAAATAGAATGAAGAGTACACACACAAAGTATGGAAAAAAATGTTGCCATGGTCGATTTATAGTAAATTTTCCATGAGATTTTAATTAAATATGCCATACTTGGTATGAAAATTTTCCGTTGGCAGGTTTATATTATATTTTCCATGTTATTATAATTAAAATACCATGTTTTGTGTGAGCAAAAATAAAATATTCTAGATGCAGAACGGTTGCGGTTTAGGAGGGGGAAAGCTATACTTTTTAATTATATGTGCGACTCTGGATCTGTACTAAAATGTTCTTGAGAATCGGTTTGTGGACGCATACTGTTTTCTTGTCGCGTGTGTACATGCTTTTCACACATCGGCTACGTGGGACCATGCACGCATCTCGTCAGTATTCTTTCCTATGGATGCTCGCACTATCAAGGATATTCCCTTGTGCACACGGAATATCGATGACTTCTGGAGCTGGCAGTTTGAACCAAGCGGTATCTTCTGTGTCAAATCGGCATATCGCATGCTCATCACAACGAGAAACCGACGCGAAGCATGGCTCGAAGGCAGTGCTGCTACCTCCTCTGTTATCTCTGAAGAAGGCGCCTGGAAGACCATGTGGAAAACACAAGTACCAGGAAAACTTAAGATGTTTCTACGGAGATTATCCAAACATTCATTGCCAACAGAAGATGTTAGATCACACCGACACATGGCGGATAATTCACTCTGCGGTTTGTGCGGCTCGCCAGATTCGTGGAGGCATTCCCTCATTGATTGCACGACATCCAGATGTATCTGGGCTTTAGTGGATGATGATCTTGCACAGACCATCGTAGCAACGACGGAACCCAACGCCAAGCAATGGATGTTCACGATGATGGAATCGTTATCGCATGAGCTTTTTGTCACATTGGTTGTAACCCTTTGAGCGATCTGGACTGCAAGGCGCAAAGCCATCCATGAAGGTGTCTTCCAATCACCGGCAGGGACAAATGCTTTTGTCAAGAGGAACATCTCGGAGCTGCAAACTATAAAGCAACAAACACCTGCTGAGAGGTTACCACATCCCCGGGTCTTGCGACCGAGAGCCCCACCGGTGGATCATGCCAAGATCCATGTTGATGCCGGTGTAAGGAGGGGAAGAGGAGGATCAGCGACAGCTATCTGTCGGGATAGACAAGGAAACTACCTGGGGAGCTCGGCCCTTGTGATCGCAGGTTTGGAAGACCCAGCGATACTTGAGACCATTGCTTGTCGTGAGGCTTTGGCTTTAGCAGAAGATCTCAACCTAACACATGTGATCATAGCTTCCGACTCCAAGCAAGCAATTGCAGATATAAAGAAGGGTGCAAGAGGTCGGAATGGATCCATAGTTCATGAAATTTCTCTTGGAGCTACTCTTTTACATTGTAATTTCTGTTTTGAAGGTCGTGATGCGAACACTGAAGCACACAACCTAGCTAAGTTCTCTCTTAGTAGGGGCCCGGGGCGCCATGTTTGGTTAGGACAACCCCATGACCCGATTTGCATCCCACCAATTGTGGTTTTTGATGAATAAAGTTGGTCTTACCCCTAAAAAAAAGGTCTTCCTGAAAAAAAAGCTTGACAAATATACAATCTACTTGTACTCTTAAAAAAGAAAAGATAGGCGAACCAACAAGTGGTTTGATGTTTAGGAGGACAATGATATTTCCAGTCCACCAGGTTTCAAATCCTAATGCTCACATTATTTTTGAATTTATTTTATAATTTCTAACAATGCTCTTTTAACTGGAAGGAAACGTTTCCCTCGATTATGATATGCTATGTCGATTAGTGTCTCCGAGGTGTTCATAAGTGTCAGGTTTACGTGTGTGTACATAGGGTTGAGCGTATGCGTGTATATACGAACAACTGCATCTATACTGCGTTCTTAAAAAAATACCGAGTAATCTTTTAGCAGATCCACCGGATATGTAAAATCTCAGGAATTAATCGTGGCTCATACCCAAGGATATCTCAGCGAACGCATGTGGATTCAGTACCGTAACTACGCGAGCCCCTCTCTCTATATATATACTCTCACCTAGAGCGGGAGCAGCCATCGCCGGCCTAACCTAGCAATCTAACTTGCTCGTGATAACATATTCTTCATCGATCTAAACTAGAAGAAGCATGAGGGCGTACGTGAATGTGATGACGACCGTCGTCTTGCTCATCGGGTGCCTGGCGGTGACCGGCTAGTGTAAGCACCGTCGCCTTGCTCCTCCTTAGATCAAAAATTTTCGGCTCACAATCTAATTACTTAGCGAGCGTGCATGCAGTGGGTCTTGCGGAGGCTGGGAGAATATCTCCAGATGCGCGGCGAGCCCACGGCGAGGCGAGCAAGCTTTCGCTGAAGTTCTGCGTCCATCGGGACTGCCACACCAAGGCTGAACCTATCATGACCGCTTGTTTCTGCTGCGTGAGCTTGCCGGACATACCATGCTATTCTGAGCGGGATGAGTGCAAGGAGGAGTGCCCCAACACCAACAAGACACCCGCACGGCCAACCTCCGCCGTCGGCGACGTAGGGAAGTACCAACGTCTATGAACAGATGGACGGCAAATGATGCAGCGAGGTGTACGCAAGAGCTGATGGTCGTAATCTGATCGTGGTTGAGAAGTTAGCCGGCCTTATCTCATCCTGAGACTATTTTTTTTTGTACTTCTGCCCATTTGGAAGCATGCCATCCATTTACACTTGTACTCCCTTCGTTTTAGATATAATTAAGATGTATTAGTTTTTTCATGCAAAATTTTGAAAATCTGCATTAGTGGAAAACGGGCCTTTGGCCGGGACCCTTTAGTCCCGGCCTGCCTCTGGGCCGGGACTAAAGGCCCGGCCACGTCGCCCCAATTCTCAATGCCTTCCTCGAGGCTTTAGTCCCGGCCCGTAAGGAGCCTTTAGTCCCGGTTCGTGTCCCAAACCGGGACTAAAGGGCTACGCGGCGGGCAGTGGTGGTGGCAACCGTTCGTATCCCCCTTTAGTCCCGGTTGGTGGCTCAACCCGGGACTAAAGGCCTAACACGTGGCCTGCCGTAGTGGTGGCAACCGTTGGTATACCTCTTTAGTCTCGGTTGGTGGCTCAACCCGGGACTAAAGGACCAAACGGTTTGCATCCCGCGTCGTTTCGGGCGATGAAAAGCACGAACCGAAGCACAGTCGTCATTTCTCTGTTTCTTCTTCTCTCTCGCTCTCCCTCTCTGTTCTTCTCCTCTCTTCTTCCCTTCTCTTCTTCCACCATGCCAACTCGCTTTCAAAAGGTGCTCGCACATGGCACGACCATGCTCGATGTCGTGTACACGAACGAGAGCAGGGAGGTGCCGTTTTTTCTTGAATAGTTGAAGGAAAAATGGCTTGACACCGCAATGGATCATGAGAAGTTCTTGGGGCTTGATCTGCAGTACACGGCCGATCAACGCGGTGTTGCCGTCATCCAACTATGCTTCGCACGCCATGTCTTGATCTTCCAATGGGCGAGATAAGTTTTGAGGCTTTCTTTGATCCAAGATAATGACATTGTAAGTTTATTTGTTTCAATCATAGTTGGTTCCCTTCAAATAGTTGTAGTGAAACAATTTTGATTAGTTGAAGGGGAACACAATCTAATTGAAATAATGTTCCATAATCTAAAAAATCATATTGGAATCAACTAGTGTTTAATATGTTCCATTGGAATCATAGTTGGTTCCCTTCAAATAGTTGTAGTGAAACAATTTTGATTAGTTGAAGGGGAACACAATCTGATTGGAATAGTGTTCCATAATTTGAAAAATCGTATTAGAATCAACTAGTGTTTAATATGTTCCATTGGAATCATAGTTGGTTCGCTTCAAATAGTTGTAGTGAAACAATTTTGATTAGTTGAAGGGAACACAATCTGATTGGAATAGTGTTCCACAATCTGAAAAATCTGATTGGTTCAATATGTTCCATTGAAATCATAGTTGTAGTGATACAATTTTATGCGGTGTTTTTTGATCCAAGGTTATGAAAATTGCATATATCTAGTGATCTCTCTAGGTTCCATTGGATAGCAATATGATATGTCATAGTCATGAAAATTGCATATAGCTAGTGATCTCTCTAGGTTCCATTGGATAGCTATAGTGATCTCTCTAGGTTCCATTGCATATGTTCTATTTGAATCCTAAAGATAATTTTCTCTTTAGTTGTAGTGAAACATGTTTCCTTATTACAGCAGTATGTAACATTTGTTCCATTTTAATTTGTTTCTGTTGCAGTAGTGACAAGCATTATCCAGAACTCATGGACTTCCTTCGCAGCGGCATCACTTTTGCTAGCGTTGACATAAGGAACGACAAGCTGAAGATGAGGCACAACTTCGGTATTGAGGTACCAACTGGTTGCCTCATTGATCTCCAAACGGTATTCAGGCTTCGACATGTCACGACTTCGATGGCTCATATGGCAGTTGCCTTGATCGACGAGGAATATGGTGATATGAAGACCAGTTTTCCAAAGTCTCAGCATAAACTTTGGGAGAAGGCCCCACTTGATCTTATCAACATTGAGTATGCAGCAAAAGATGCATACGTTTCATACGAGTTGTACCGCAAGATTCGAGTCGTCAACTATGGCCAGCGTCACCTCGAGGAAGGTGGACATTCTGATTCAGACGATTCAGACGAGTAGTGTTCTCAACGTCGAACACTTGTATATATATCTATGGTAGCTATTATTATGTACTGTTTGGACTAGTAACATGTACTACTTGGACCAATTTATATATGTCTAGTTTCTGTTTGTGCCATTATAGTTTCCAAATTTGAATGGTTTAGCCCTTTCTAACTTCATTTGCTACTTTTGAATGGTTTAGCCCTTTCTAACTTCATGGTATCATGCATTTCGACCACATATATATACAAAAAGTCTTCAGTTCAAATAAGTTTAAAAAATGAAATCCCTTTTGTAACAGATCTGTTTTTGATTAAAATAGTCATTTAAAAATGAAAGATCATTAGTCCCACGTGGCGTGCAGCGAAACCACGTGGCGTGCAGCGGAACCACGTGGCGTGCTGCGGAACCACTTTTGTTGTGGGGGTCGCTTTTCCTTCTTCTCCTTGTGCTAGATATTTGTTATGCATTAGGGAAAGAAGGAATAGCGACCATCATCGACGGTCAAAAAATCAGGTGAGGGAGTGTCCACCATACATGAGAGAAGAAGAATGCCGACTGTTGTTGTGGGGGTTGCTTCTCCTTCTTCTCTTTGTGCTAGATATTTGTTATGCACTAGGGGAAGAAGGAGTAGCGACCATCATCGACGGTCGAAAAATCAGGTGAGGAAGTGTCCACCATACATGAGAGAAGAAGAGTGTCGACTGTTGCTGTGGGGGGTCGTTTCTCCTTTCAGAGTCAACTAGCTCAAAAAAAATAAGTAAATGCACGAAGAATACCAAATGAAGTCAGAAATTGTTGAAATTTTGTGATGTGCCTTAGAATGGTGCATTTTGAACACACAAAAAGTACGGAGTTCAAATAAGTTCAAAAAAATGAAATCCCTTTGTAAGAGATGAGTTCTCGTTCGAAACCCTGATACTTCGAGAGAGATTGTCCGTTTTGTACACGAAGTGCATCCAGTTTTTGTCGTAGCCCTCTCAACTTTTTAACACATGCTATGTGGGTGAAATGATGATAGCATGCCAACTTTCAACATTTTCAGAGTTCATTTGTAGTGCTTTTCAATTTCAGGGTCAACTAGCTCAAAAAAATAAGTAAATGCACGAAGAATACCAAATTAAGTCAGAAATTGTTGAAATTTTGTGATGTGCCTTAGAATGGTGCATTTTGAACACACAAAAAGTATGGAGTTCAAATAAGTTCAAAAAAATGAAATCCCTTTGTAAGAGACGAGTTCTCGTTTGAAACCCTGATACTTCGAGAGAGATTGTCCGTTTTGTACACGAAGTGCATCCAGTTTTTGTCGTAGCCCTCTCAACTTTTTAACAAATGCTATGTGGGTGAAATGATGATAGCATGCCAACTTTCAACATTTTCAGAGTTCATTTGTAGTGCTTTTCAATTTCAGGGTCAACTAGCTCAAAAAAAAAGTTAATGCACGAAGAATACTAAATGAAGTCAGAAATTGTTGAAATTTTGTGATGTGCCTTAAAATGGTGCATTTTGAACACACAAAAAGTATGGAGTTCAAATAAGTTCAAAAAAATGAAATCCCTTTGTAAGAGATGAGTTCTCGTTCGAAACCCTGATACTTCGAGAGAGATTGTCCGTTTTGTACACGAAGTGCATCCAGTTTTTGTCGTAGCCCTCTCAACTTTTTAACACATGCTATGTGGGTGAAATGATGATAGCATGCCAACTTTCAACATTTTCAGAGTTCATTTGTAGTGCTTTTCAATTTCAGGGTCAACTAGCTCAAAAAAAATAAATAAGTAAATGCACGAAAAATACCAAATGAAGTCAGAAATTGTTGAAATTTTGTGATGTGCCTTTAAATGGTGCATTTTGAACATACAAAAAGTATGGAGTTCAAATAAGTTCAAAAATAAATTCAAATAGTTTGGATAGTCAAAATAATTACTTTTGAAAATAGAAAATAGTTTTGCATTATTTATTCAATTTCAAACACTTTTCATTATCATAGTTTTGTCAAATTCTCAAATATGCAAAAAGAATTTTAATAAACATAGTTTTTAATTGAAAATAACAAAATAGATAATAGTTTGGATAGTCAAAAAAATTACTTTTGAAAATTGAAAATAGTTTTGCATTATTTATTCAATTTCAAACACTTTTCATTATCATAGTTTTGTCAAATTCTCAAATATGCAAAAAGAATTTTTAATAAACATAGTTTTTAATTGAAAATAACAAAATAGATAATAGTTTGGATAGTCAAAATAATTACTTTTGAAAATAGAAAATAGTTTTGCACTATTTATTCAATTTCAAACACTTTTCATTATCATAGTTTTGTCAAATTCTCAAATATGCAAAAAGAATTTTAATAAACATAGTTTTTAATTGAAAATAACAAAATAGATAATGGTTTGGATAGTCAAAAGAATTACTTTTGAAAATTGAAAATAGTTTTGCATTATTTATTCAATTTCAAACACTTTTCATTATCATAGTTTTGTCAAATTCTCAAATATGCAAAAAGAATTTTTAATAAACATAGTTTTTAATTGAAAATAACAAAATAGATAATAGTTTGGATAGTCAAAATTATTAATTATGAAAATAGAAAAAAATTGAAACTATATGAGAATTCATAGAGAAAATTCAATCTAAATTCACTTTGAATTTAGATTGAATTTTCTCTATAATTTTGAATATAGTTTCAATTTTCACTGAGTTTAGGCCCGTAAGCCTGCTTTAGAGAGGAGCTCGATGGAAAAGCTGCGACGGGGCTTATAAACAAGTGTTAGTCCCCTCGCTAGGTGAGGTGGGACTAAACTTATCGTGCAGCCGAGGAGGGGCTTTAGTCCCGGGTGGAGCCACGCCCCGGGACTGAAGACCCCCTTTAGTCCCGGGTGGAGCCACGCCCCGGGACTAAAGACCCCCTGCTTCCCGCCTCCTGGTCTGCCCGAAAAGAGGCCTTTAGTCCCGGGTCGTGGCTCCAACCGGGACTAAAGGGGGTCTTTAGTCCCGGTTCGAGCCACGCGCCGGGACTAAAGATCCATCTATATAAGCGGGACTTCCAAAAATTCCAACCCAAATCGTCCATTTCTCTTCTTCTTCCTCTCGTTCTCCTACCCGGCGCGGCACATCGACGAACTCGACGACGCCGTCAGGCTGCCCGCCGTCCTGCTCGCCGCCGCCTTCCGTCCTCCTCGCCGCCGCCTGCCGTCCTCCTCGCCGTCGCGCGGTCCTCCTCGCCGCTGCACCGTCCTCCTCGCCGTCGCGCCGTCCTCCTCGCCACGCGCCGTCGACATCTCCGGCCGGTAAGCCCCCTGCCTCCTCCTCCCCAACACTCCGACCAGTAGAAGAAAAGAAGAAAAAGGAGAAGAAAAGAAGAAAAAGGAGAAGAAAGGAAGAAAAAGGGAAGAAAAGAAGAAAAATATTTTTTTGTCATTTAATTCCTATTGTTATTAGGTTTGTGCTAGATTATTAGGGTTAGTAATATTTAGAATTAGGAAAAAGGAAAATAAGAAGAGGAGGAGAAGAAAAGAAGAAAAAGGTGAATAAGAAGAGGAGGAGAGGAGAAGAAGAGGAAAAATAGAAGAAGAGGAGAAGTAGAAGAAGAGTAAAAATTAGAAGAGGATGAGAGGAGAAGTAGAAGAAGAGAAGAGGAGAAGTAGTAGAAGAAGAGGAGAAGTAGAAGTAGAAGAAGAGGAGAAATAGAAGAAGAGGAGATATTAGTTTAGGGTTACAAGAAGAAGAAATATTGTATAGTGTATATGCTTAAGTGTTAATAGTGTTTCTTAGATTATTGCTTAATTTTGCTATTGTATATGCTTAAGTGTTAATAGTTTAATTTTGCTATTGTATATGCTTAAGTGTTAATAGTTTATTTTTAGCAAGAAAATTAATAGAACTAGTTTATTTTTTTAGTTCATTTTACGATGCCTATCCCGCATCCTCGTCGTCGACTCGGCGGAGGCCACCTGCTTGATCAGAGGGGCCCTGTCCGGGACTGGGCTCCGCCCGGCTGGTATTGGGAGGTGCTACCTTCCGGGGGGCGTAGGTTGGTGAGGAGCCAGCCCGTCGTTGACCCGATCCTTGTTTGGTGGCGGTCGCGTGGGTCAGTGAGGGTGCCGAGGCTTCCGGACACCGCGGAGGTGGTACATCACCGTGTCAGCGAGGAGGATGAGCATGTCCGTCGCTACATGGTTGCGTTGGAGGGAAGGTTCGAGCATACCTGGCAGGTTCTTCGGGGATCTCACTGGAGCTATGATCCTGTGATGGTTCCTTCTCTTTGGGTGTCCACAGCCCGCGCCGATACCCGTCGGGCGCTACGGTTCTAGATGTATGAGTGATGCTATATGTATGATAATATTCGAGGAGTATTAGTGATAATATTCGACGATATACGGACGAAAGAGATGATGTATTTTCTTATAATTGCATGCATGCTAATTTGAATACTACTTTATTTTACGATTTGGTTTTGCTTATTGAATGCTCGAATTGGAAAAGTACTCCTACTTTGAATACTATGCAGAAATCTAGGAGTCCCGGGTGGAGCCACGACCCGGGACTAAAGTTGTTTTGGAACGGAGTTCCTGATAGAATAATTCTTTTTTGGTACAAAGGTTAACAAAATCGTTTTTTGCAGAACTATGGATCCACATATCAGGAACCTCGAAGAGGAAGAACTTCTCGAAGATATAATCAAAGACGGCCCCGACGTTGAACCAGCTGAATCTCCGTCGTCATATCTAAACCACGACGTTGGAATGGAGGTCGAGCGACACGAAGATGAAGCCGATGGGGCAGGAGATAGGTCCAATGACGGAGAAGGTGATAGCTCCACTGATGGAGAAGCCGGTGAAGAAATAATAAAGTCCGGCGAGGTATACATATGAAGTTCAACAATCACTTGTAATATGTGAAAAATATTGGAGATAGCTCTATATTGTATACATATACATTCATTTGACGAATGTTTCTCCCTCTTAGGCCTCCACATCGAGCAAAACTACAAAACGAGGCCCGACTAGAAAGTTGGATGCACGGACGCATTACACCTTTGAGGTGATATTGCCTACGGGCGAACCCAAGCTTCCTAAGAATGATGCTGACACATTCAAGAAGCAATGCAGAGTTCTCGTTAGGGATCACATCCCGATCAGCGTTCGGGAGTGGAACAAGCGCAAAGGGGCAGCCGATAGTGACTATGTCGCCGAAAGGTACAAAGATAATCTTTGGAATGATCTCATGTCACATTTCAACCTGCCAGAATGTGAGAATGAAGACGCCGCAGACAAACTGAGGGCCAAAGTCAAGCAGTGGACTCTAAAGAAGATGGCCGAACTATTCCGTAGCTGGAAGAAGAAGCTATGAAAAAACTATCTGAAGACAAAGAAAGTGCCAGTATTCGAGGGGTATCTAGCCAAGCAGGCGAATCACTGGAAGGCATTTCAAGAGTACAAGGAGTCAGAAGATGCCCAGGCATTATCAGAAAAGAACAAGATAAATGCCGACAAGAAGAAATATCACCACAAGCTGGGGCCAGGGGCTATGAGACTGCCATCCCAAAGTGGGATAAGAAAGAGTAAGATCTGCTAGATAAAGGCATCGTACCTGAACCACTCCATGATGAGTGGGAATTGAGAGCAATAAATTGGTTCCTTGCGCATGGTGGGTCGTACGACGAAAAAACAGGGGACCTCATCTGCAATGACGGTCTTAGGATACCCAGGGAGAATTGGAAAAGGATAGTGAAAGAAATTAAGGAGGGAAAAAGAAAGTTCACTGCAGATAGAGAGAAAGATTTGCTCACACTGGTCCTCGGCAATGACGAACATGGAGGACGAACGCGAGGCTTCGGTCCTTCTTACCCGTGGTGGCTTGGGTTTGCCAGAGACCAAGACACTTACAGAAGCTGAGAGAGAGCAAAGAAGCGGCAGCAGGATGAGGAGAATGACAAGTTCAACCAGTTGCTTGCGAGGATTAACGAGCAACAGAAGCATATTGATGAGCTTAGAGGAGTAGCGTGCCAGGAAGATCTTGCACTTGATAGTACCGGCGCCCCATCTAAGCAGAAAAGCAGCGTGGCTGAATCTGAGGCCCCGCCCGACGATGCACGAAGAATGATAGAGGGCGGTCCCGGATACCCCGTGGATGGAATCAAGGAGTCAACATCATGTGAACTCCATCAGAAATTCAAGAACATATCCATGAAGGTGGCCGTCGGACAAGCTTTACCTTCTGGCCCTGATGCACGCTGGCATGGCCGTGAGATTCCAGCTGGCTTTGCTAAAGTCGGGGTGGATGAAATCATGACGGGGTTTCATGATATGGAGCTCGACATAGCTGGACCCGAAGATGAGAGGACACCCGGAGAAGTACTGGGTGGAGTCATCCTATGGGACAAGAACTACATCAAGCTTCCAGGCTCGGCCCCAAGGACAACACCGCCTCCGAGTCGTCGCAGGTCACCTACACCTCCATTACCTCCAAGCCCTCCACATGACGTCGGCCAACACTGTTGCAGTTATGCCCTAGAGGCAATAATAAATATAGTTATTATTATAATTCCTGTATCAAGATAATCGTTTATTATCCATGCTATAATTGTATTGAATGAAGACTTATATACATGTGTGGATACATAGACAAAACACTATCTCTAGCAAGCCTCTAGTTGGCTAGCCAGTTGATCAGAGATAGTCAGTGTCTTCTGATTATGAACAAGGTGTTGTTGCTTGATAACTGGATCACGTCATTAGGAGAATCACGTGATGGACTAGACCCAAACTAATAGACGTAGCATGTTGATCGTGTCATTTTGTTGCTACTGTTTTCTGCGTGTCAAGTATTTGTTCCTATGACCATGAGATCATATAACTCACTGACACCGGAGGAATACTTTGTGTGTATCAAACGCCGCAACGTAACTGGGTGACTATAAAGATGCTCTACAGGTATCTCCGAAGGTGTTCGTTGAGTTAGTATGGATCGAGACTGGGATTTGTCACTCCGTGTGATAGAGAGGTATCTCGGGGCCCACTCGGTAATACAACATCACACACAAGCCTTGCAAGCAATGTGACTTAGTGTAAGTTGCGGGATCTTGTATTACAGGACGAGTAAAGAGACTTGTCGGTAAACGAGTTTGAAATAGGTATGCGGATACTGACGATCGAATCTCGGGCAAGTAACATACCGAAGGACAAAGGGAACGACATACGGGATTATATGAATCCTTGGCATTGAGGTTCAAACGATAAGATCTTCGTAGAGTATGTAGGATCCAATATGGGCATCCAGGTCCCGCTATTGGATATTGACCGAGGAGTCTTTCGGGTCATGTCTACATAGTTCTCGAACCCGTAGGGTCTGCACACTTAAGGTTCGACGTTGTTTTATGCGTATTTGAGTTATATGGTTGGTTACCGAATGTTGTTCGGAGTCCTGGATGAGATCACAGACGTCACGAGGGTTTCCGGAATGGTCCGGAAACGAAGATTGATATATAGGATGACCTCATTTGATTACCGGAAGGTTTTCGGAGTTACCGGGAATGTACCGGGAATGACGAATGGGTTCCGGGTGTTCACCGGGGGGGGGGGGGCAACCAACCCCGGGGAAGCCCATAGGCCTTGGGGGTGGCGCACCAGCCCTTAGTGGGCTGGTGGGACAGCCCAAGAAGGCCCTATGCGCCATAGGAAGAAAATCAAAGAGAAAAGAAAAAAGGAGGAGGTGGGAAAAGGGGGAAGGACTCCTCCTTCCAAACCTAGTTGGACTCGGTTTGGAAGGGGAGGGTTGCCCCCCTTGGCTCGGCCGAACCCCTTGGGGGTCCTTGGACCCCAAGGCAAGGCTCCCCCTCTTCCCCCTATATATACGAAGGTTTTAGGGCTGATTTGACACAACTTTGCCACGGCAGCCCGACCACATATCTCCACGGTTTTACCTCTAGATCGCGTTTCTGCGGAGCTCGGGCGGAGCCCTGCTGAGATAAGATCACCACCAACCTCCGGAGCGCCGTCACGCTGCCAGAGAACTCATCTACCTCTCCGTCTCTCTTGCTGGATCAAGAAGGCCGAGATCATCGTCGAGCTGTACGTGTGCTGAACGCGGAGGTGCCGTCCGTTCGGCAGTAGATCGTGGGACTGATCGCGGGACGGTTCGCGAGGCGGATCGAGGGACGTGAGGACGTTCCACTACATCAACCGCGTTCACTAACGCTTCTGCTGTGCGATCTACAAGGGTACGTAGATCGAATATCCCCTCTCGTAGATGGACATCACCATGATAGGTCTTCGTGTGCGTAGGAATTTTTTTGTTTCCCATGAGAAGTTCCCCAACAGTGGTATCAGAGCTAGGTTCATGCGTAGATGTCTTCTCGAGTAGAACACAACAGTTTTTGTGGGCGGTGATGTGCGTTTTGCTGCCCTCCTTAGTCTTTTCTTGATTCCGCGGTATTGTTGGATTGAAGCGGCTTGGACCGACATTACTCGTACGCTTACGAGAGACTGGTTTCATCGCTACGAGTAACCCCGTTGCTCAAAGATGACTGGCAAGTGTCAGTTTCTCCAACTTTAGTTGAATCAGAATTGACCGAGGAGGTCCTTGGATGAGGTTAAATAGCAACTCATATATCTCCGTTGTGGTGTTTGCGTAAGTAAGATGCGATCCTACTAGATACCCATGGTCACCACATAAAAAATGCAACAACAAAATTAGAGGACGTCTAACTTGTTTTTGTAGGGTATGCTTGTGATGTGATATGGCCAACGATGTGATGTGATATATTGGATGTATGAGATGATCATGTTGTAATAGATAATATCGACTTGCACGTCGATGGTACGGCAACCGGCAGGAGCCATAGGGTTGTCTTTAAACTAACGTTTGTGCTTGCAGATGCGTTTACTATTTTGCTAGGATGTAGCTGTTGGAAATATGCCTTAGAGGCAATAATAAATTAATTATTATTACATTTCTTAGTTCATGATAATCGTTTATTATCCATGCTATAATTGTATTGATTGGAAACACAATACTTGTGTGGATACATAGACAAAACACTGTCCCTAGTAAGCCTCTAGTTGACTAGCTCGTTGATCAAAGATGGTCAAGGTTTCCTGGCCATAGGCAAGTGTTGTCACTTGATAATGGGATCACATCATTAGGAGAATCATGTGATGGACTAGACCCAAACTAATAGACGTAGCATGTTGATCGTGTCATTTTGTTGCTACTGTTTTCTGCGTGTCGAGTATTTGTTCCTATGACCATGAGATCATATAACTCACGTACATCGGAGGAATGCTTTGTGTGTATCAAACGTTGCAACGTAACTGGGTGACTATAAAGATGCTCTACAGGTATCTCCGAAGGTGTTTGTTGAGTTAGTATGGATCGAGACTGGGATTTGTCACTCCGTGTGACGGAGAGGTATCTCGGGGCCCACTCGGTAATACAACATCACTCACAAGCCTTGCAAGCAATGTGACTTAGTGTAAGTTGCGGGATCTTGTATTACGGAACGAGTAAAGAGACTTGCCGGTAAACGAGATTGAAATAGGTATGCGGATACTGACGATCGAATCTCGGGCAAGTAACATACCGAAGGACAAAGGGAATGACATACGGGATTATATGAATCCTTGGCACTGAGGTTCAAACGATAAGATCTTCATAGAATATGTAGGATCCAATATGGGCATCCAGGTCCCGCTATTGGATATTGACCGAGGAGTCTCTCGGGTCATGTCTACATAGTTCTCGAATCCGCAGGGTCTGCACACTTAAGGTTCGACGTTGTTTTATGCGTATTTGAGTTATATGGTTGGTTACCGAATGTTGTTCGGAGTCCCGGATGAGATCACGGACGTCACGAGGGTTTCCGGAATGGTCCGGAAACAAAGATTGATATATATGATGACCTCATTTGATTACCGGAAGGTTTTCGGAGTTACCGGGAATGTACCGGGAATGACGAATGGGTTCCGGGAGTTCACCGGGGGGGCCCACCCACCCCGGGGAAGCCCATGGGTGTTTGGGGTGCCACACCAGCCCTTAGTGGGCTGGTGAGACAGCCCAAGAGAGGCCTATGCGCATAGGAAAGAAAATCAAAGAGGAAAGAAAAAAAAGAAGGAGGTGGGAAAGGGAAGAAGGACTCCACCTTCCAAACCAAGTGGATTTCGGTTTGGGAGGGGGAGACATTCCCCCTTGGCTCGGCCGACTCCCTTGGGAGTCCTTGGACCCCAAGGCAAGTCTCCCCCTCCTCCTCCTATATATAGTGGGGCTTTAGGGCTGATTTGAGACGACTTTTCCACGGCAGCCCGACCACATACCTCCACGGTTTTTCCTCTAGATCGCGTTTCTGCGGAGCTCGGGCGGAGCCGTGCTGAGACAAGGTCATCACCAACCTCCGGAGCGCCGTCACGCTGCCGGAGAACTCTTCTACCTATCCGTCTCTCTTGCTGGATCAAGAAGGCCGAGATCATCGTCGAGCTGTACGTGTGCTGAACGCGGAGGTGCCGTCCGTTCGGTACTAGATCGTGGGACTGATCGCGGGATTGTTCGCGGGGAGGATCGAGGGACGTGAGGACATTCCACTACATCAACCGCGTTCACTAACGCTTCTGCTGTACAATCTACAAGGGTACGTAGATCACTCATCCCCTCTCGTAGATGGACATCACCATGATAGGTCTTCGTGCGCGTAGGAAATTTTTTGTTTCCCATGCGACGTTCCCCAAGAGTGGCATCATGAGCTAGGTTCATGCGTAGATGTCTTCTCGAGTAGAACTCAAAAGTTTTTGTGGGCGGTGATGTGCGTTTTGCTGCCCTCCTTAGTCTTTTCTTGATTCCGCGGTATTGTTGGATCGAAGCGGCTCGGACCGACATTACTCGTACGCTTACGAGAGACTGGTTTCATCGCTACGAGTAACTCCGTTGCTCAAAGATGACTGGCGGGTGTAAGTTTCTACAACTTTAGTTGAATCGGAATTGACAAAGGAGGTCCTTGGATGAGGTTAAATAGCAATTCATATATCTCCGTTGTGGTGTTTGCGTAAGTAAGATGCGATCCTACTAGATACCCATGGTCACCACGTAAAACATGCAAACAACAAAATTAGAGGACGTCTAACTTGTTTTTGTAGGGTATGCTTGTGATGTGATATGGCCAACGATGTGATGTGATATATTGGATGTATGAGATGATCATGTTGTAATAGTTAATATCGACTTGCACGTCGATGGTACGGCAACCGGCAGGAGCCATAGGGTTGTCTTTATAACTAACGTTTGTGCTTGCAGATGCGTTTACTATTTTGCTAGGACGTAGCTTTAGTAGTAATAGTATGAGTAGCACGACAACCCCGATGGCGACACGTTGATGGAGATCATGATGATGGAGATCATGGTGTGACGCCGGTGACAAGAAGATCGTGCCGGTGCTTTGGTGATGGAGATCAAGAAGCACGTGATGATGGCCATATCATGTCACTTATGAATTGCATGTGATGTTAATCCTTTTATGCACCTTATTTTGCTTAGAACGACGGTAGCATTATGAGGTGATCTCTCACTAAAATTTCAAGACGAAATTGTGTTCTCCCCGACTGTGCACCGTTGCTACAGTTCGTCGTTTCGAGACACCACGTGATGATCGGGTGTGATAAACTCAACGTTCACATACAACGGGTGCAAAACAGTTGCGTACGCGGAACACTCGGGTTAAGCTTGACGAGCCTTGCATGTGCAGACATGGCCTCGGAACACATGAGACCGAAAGGTCGAGCATGAATCGTATAGTTGATATGATTAGCATAGAGATGCTTACCACTGAAACTATTCTCGACTCACGTGATGATCGGACTTGAGATAGTGGATTTGGATCATGTACCACTCAAATGACTAGAGAGATGTACTTTTTGAGTGGGAGTTCTTAAGTAATATGATTAATTGAACTAATTGTCATGAACATAGTCTGAATGGTCTTTGCGAATTACGATGTAGCTTGCGCTATAGCTCTACTGTTTTTATATGTTCCTAGAGAAAATTTAGTTGAAAATTGATAGTAGCAAAACTTTGCAGACTGGGTCTGTAAAACTGAGGATTGTCCTCGTTGCTGCGCAGAAGGATTATGTCCTTAATGCACCACTCGGTGTGCTGCACCTCGAGCGTCGTCTGTGGATGCTATGAACATCCGACATACATGTTTCTGATGACTACACGATAGTTCAGTGCAAAATACTTAATGGCTTAGAAGCAAGGCGCCGAAAACGTTGTAAAAGGTCACGGAACATAAGTGATGTTCTAAAGAGATGAAATTGTGATTTCATGCTTGTGCCCTTGTTAAGAGGTACGAGGCCTCCGACAAGATTCTTTGTCCACAAAGTAAAGGAGAAAGGCTCAATCGTTGAGCGTGTGCTCAGATTGTCTGAGTACGACAATCGCTTGAATCAAGTGGGAGTTAATCTTCCAGATGAGATAGTGATAGTTCTCCAAAGTCACTGCCACCAAGCCGTGAGAGCTTCGTGATGAACTATAACATATCAAGGATACATACAATGATCCTTGAGCGATTCGCGTTGTTTGACACTACGAAAGTAGAAATCAAGAAGGAGCATCAATAGTTGATGGTTTGTAAAACCACTAAGTTTCAAGAAAGGCAAGGGCTAGAAGGGATACTTCGTGAAACGGCAAAACAGTTGCTGCACTAATTAAGAGACCCAAGATTAAACCCAAACCCGAGACTAAGTGCTTCTGTAATGAGGGGAACAGTCACTGAGGCGGAGCAACTCTAGATACTTGGTAGATAAGAAGGCTGGCAAAAGTCAAGAGAAGTATATTAGATATACATGATGTTGATGTGTACTTTACTAGTACTCCTAGTAGCATGAGGGTATTGGATACCAGTTCGGTTGCTAAGTGATTAGTAACATGAAATGAAAGCTACGGCATAAACGGAGACTAGCTAAAGGCGAGGTGACGATACGTGTTGGAAGTGTTTCCAAGGTTGATATGATCAAACGTCGCACGCTCCCTCTACCATCGGGATTGGTGTTAAACCTAAATAATTGTTATTTGGTGCTTGCGTTAAGCATGAATATGATTGGATCGTGTTTATTGCAATACGATTATTCATTTAAAGAGAATAATGGTTACTCTATTTTCTTGAATAATCACCTTCAATATGGTTTATTGAATCTCGATCGTAGTGTTACACATATTCATAATATTGGTGCCAAAAAGATACGAGTTAATGATGATAGTACCACTTACTTGTGGCACTGCCGCTTGAGTCATGTTAGTATAAATTGCATGAAGAGGCTCCATGCTGATGGATCTTTGTACTCGCCTGATTTCGAATCACTAGTGACATGCAAACCATACCACATGAGCAAGGCCTTGTTTTCATTGAGATGAAATAAGATAGTAACTTGTTGGAAGTGATACATTTTGATGTATGCAGTCCAATGGGTACTGAGGCACGCAGTGGATATCATTATGTTCTTACTTCACTCACGATTTGAGTAGAAAGAGGAGTATTTACTTAATGAATCACAAGTCTGAAATGTTGAAAAGTTCAAATCCGTTTGAGAGTGAAGTTCGTCGTAACAAGAGGATAAACTGTCTACGATATGATCATAGAAATGAATATCTGAGTTACGAGTTTTGGTACGGAGTTAAGACAATGTGGAAACTGTTTCGCAGTTCATGCCACCTGGAACATCATAGTGTGATGATGTGTCTGAACGTCATAGCCACGCACTATTTGGTATGGTGCATACTATGATGTCTCTTATCGAATTACCACTATCGTTTATGGGTTATGCATTAGAGACAACCGCACTCACTTTAAATAGGGCACCGCGTATTTCCGTTGAGATGACACAGTATAGACTGAGGTTTAGAGAAATCTAAACTGTCGTTTCTTGAAAGTTTGGGGTTTTGACACTTATGTGAAAAAGTTTCAGTCTGATAAGCTCGAACCCAAAGCGGATAAATGCTTCTTCATAGGGTATCCAAAACAGTTGGGTACATCTCCTATCTCAGATCCGAAAGCAAAGTGTTTGTTTCTAGAAAACGGATCCTTTCTCGAGGAAAGGTTTCTCTCGAAAGAATTGAGTGGGAGGATAGTAGAACTTGATGAGGTTATTGAACCATCACTTCAACCAGTGTGTAGCAGGGCGCAGGAAGTTGTTCCTGTGGCGCCTACACCAATTGAAGTGGAAGCTGATGATGGTGATCATTGAGCTTCGAATCAAGTTACTACAAACCTCGTAGGTCGACAAGGTCGCGTATTGCTGCAGAGTAGTACAGTAACCCTGTCTTGGAGGTCATGTTGTTGAGCAACAGTGAACCTACGAGTTATGGAGAAAGCGATGGTGGGCCCAGATTCCGACAAATGGCTGGAAGCCATGAAATCCGAGAGAGGATCCATGGATGAAAACAAAGTGTAGACTTTGGAAGAATTACTTGATGGTCATAGGACTATTGAGTAAAGATGGATCTTTAAAGGAAAACAGACGATGATGGTGATAAGTCACTATTAAGAAAAGCTCGACTTGTCGCAAAGATGTTTTCGACAAGATCAAACAGTTGACTATGATGAGACTTTCTCACTCGTAGTGATGCTAAAGGTCTGTTAGAATTATGTTAGTTGTTGATGCATTATTTATGAAATATTGCACGTAGGATGTCAAAACATTGTTTCCTCGACGGTTTCCTTGAGCAAACATTGTATGTGATACAACCAGGAGGTTTTGTCGATCCTAAAGATACTAGTAAGTATGCAAGCTCCAGCGATCCTTCAATGGACTGGTGCAAGCATCTCGGAGTTGGAATATATATACTTTGATGAGATGATCAAAGATTTTGGGTTTGTACAAGGTTTATGAGAAACTTGTATTTCCAAAGAAGTGAGTGGGAGCACTATAGAATTTCTGATAAGTATATGTGGTTGACATACTGTGGATCAGAAGTAATGTAGAATTTCTGTAAAGCATACAAGGTTGTTTGAAAGGAGTTTTTCAAAGGAATACCTAGATTGCGCTACTTGAACGTTGAGCATCAAAGATCTATGGAGATAGATCGAAAGCGCTTAATAGAAGTTTCAACAAGATGCATGCCTTGACAATTTTTTTGAAGGAGTTCAAAATAGATCAGTAAAGAAGGAGTTCTTGGTTGCGCTGTAAGACTCAAAACCCGACCACGGCAGAATAAAGAGAATAGGTGAAGGTCGTCTTCTATGCCTTAGCCGTAGAATCTAAAGTATGCCATGCTGTGTACCGCACCTGATGTGTGCCTTGACTCAAAGTCTGTTGAGAGGTACAGAGAGTGATCCATGATTGAATCACTAGCAGCGGTCAAAATTTATCCTTAGTAACAAATGGACTTAGGAATTTTTCTCGATTATGGAGGTGGTTAAAGAGTTCGTCGTAAAGGGTTACGTCGATGCAAGCTTTGACACTGAATAACTATGAGTAGTGAAACAGATTCATATAGTAGAGTAGATATTTGGAGCATCTCCGAATAGCACGTAGTAGCAGCATCTATAAGATGACATAAAGATTTGTAAAGAGCGCACGGATCTGAAAGTTTCAGAACCGTTGACTAAAACCTCTCTCACGAGCAAGACGTGATCAGACCCCATAACTATATGGGTGTTGGATTCGTTGGAATCACATGGTGATGTGAACTAGATTATAGACTCTAGTGCAAGTGGGACACTGTTGGAAATATGCCCTAGAGGCAATAATAAATTAGTTATTATTATATTTCTTAGTTCATGATAATCGTTTATTATCCATGCTATAATTGTATTGATTGGAAACACAATACTTGTGTGGATACATAGACAAAACACTGTCCCTAGTAAGCCTCTAGTTGACTAGCTCGTTGATCAAAGATGGTCAAGGTTTCCTGGCCATAGGCAAGTGTTGTCACTTGATAATGGGATCACATCATTAGGAGAATCATGTGATGGACTAGACCCAAACTAATAGACGTAGCATGTTGATCGTGTCATTTTGTTGCTACTGTTTTCTGCGTGTCGAGTATTTGTTCCTATGACCATGAGATCATATAACTCACGGACACCGGAGGAATGCTTTGTGTGTATCAAACGTTGCAACATAACTGGGTGACTATAAAGATGCTCTACAGGTATCTCCGAAGGTGTTCATTGAGTTAGTATGGATCGAGACTGGGATTTGTCACTCCGTGTGACGGAGAGGTATCTCGGGGCCCACTCGGTAATACAACATCACTCACAAGCCTTGCAAGCAATGTGACTTAGTGTAAGTTGCGGGATCTTGTATTACGGAACGAGTAAAGAGACTTGCCGGTAAACGAGATTGAAATAGGTATGCGGATACCGACGATCGAATCTCGGGCAAGTAACATACCGAAGGACAAAGGGAATGACATACGGGATTATATGAATCCTTGGCACTGAGGTTCAAACGATAAGATCTTCGTAGAATATGTAGGATCCAATATGGGCATCCAGGTCCCGCTATTGGATATTGACCGAGGAGTCTCTCGGGTCATGTCTACATAGTTCTCGAACCCGCAGGGTCTGCACACTTAAGGTTCGACGTTGTTTTATGCGTATTTGAGTTATATGGTTGGTTACCGAATGTTGTTCGGAGTCCCGGATGAGATCACGGACGTCACGAGGGTTTTCGGAATGGTCCGGAAATGAAGATTGATATATAGGATGACCTCATTTGATTACCGGAAGGTTTTCGGAGTTACCGGGAATGTACCGGGAATGACGAATGGGTTCCGGGAGTTCACCGGGGGGGCCCACCCACCCCGGGGAAGCCCATGGGTGTTTGGGGTGCCACACCAGCCCTTAGTGGGCTGGTGAGACAGCCCAAGAGAGGCCTATGCGCATAGGAAAGAAAATCAAAGAGGAAAGGAAAAAAAAAGAAGGAGGTGGGAAAGGGAAGAAGGACTCCACCTTCCAAACCAAGTGGATTTCGGTTTGGGAGGGGGAGACCTTCCCCCTTGGCTCGGCCGACTCCCTTGGGAGTCCTTGGACCCCAAGGCAAGTCTCCCCCCTCCTCCTCCTATATATAGTGGGGTTTTAGGGCTGATTTGAGACGACTTTTCCACGGCAGCCCGACCACATACCTCCATGGTTTTTCCTCTAGATCGCGTTTCTGCGGAGCTCAGGCGGAGCCGTGCTGAGACAAGGTCATCACCAACCTTCGGAGCGCTGTCACGCTGCCGGAGAACTCTTCTACCTCTCCGTCTCTCTTGCTGGATCAAGAAGGCCGAGATCATCGTCGAGCTGTACGTGTGCTGAACGCGGAGGTGCCGTCCGTTCGGTACTAGATCGTGGGACTGATCGCGGGATTGTTCGCGGGGCGGATTGAGGGACGTGAGGACGTTCCACTACATCAACCGCGTTCACTAACGCTTCTGCTGTACGATCTACAAGGGTACGTAGATCACTCATCCCCTCTCGTAGATGGACATCACCATGATAGGTCTTCGTGCGCGTAGGAAATTTTTTGTTTCCCATGCGACGTTCCCCAACAATAGCTTTAGTAGTAATAGCATGAGTAGCACGACAACCCCGATGGCGACACGTTGATGGGGATCATGGTATGGCGCCGGTGACAATAAGATCGTGCCGGTGCTTTGGTGATGGAGATCAAGGAGCACGTGATGATGGCCATATCATGTCACTTATGAATTGCATGTGATGTTAATCCTTTTATGCACCTTATTTTGCTTAGAACCATGGTAGCATTATGAGGTGATCTCTCACTAAAATTTCAAGACGAAATTGTGTTCTCCCCGACTGTGCACCGTTGCTACAGTTCATCATTTCGAGACACCACGTGATGATCGGGTGTGATAGACTCAACGTTCACATACTGCTGAGATAAGATCACCACCAACCTCCGGAGCGCCGTCACGCTGCCGGAGAACTCATCTACCTCTCCGTCTCTCTTGCTGGATCAAGAAGGCCGAGATCATCGTCGAGCTGTACGTGTGCTGAACGCGGAGGTGCCGTCCGTTCGACAGTAGATCGTGGGACTGATCGCGGGACGGTTCGCGGGGCGGATCGAGGGACATGAGGACGTTCCACTACATCAACCGCGTTCACTAACGCTTCTGCTGTGCGATCTACAAGGGTACGTAGATCGAATATCCCCTCTCGTAGATGGACATCACCATGATAGGTCTTCGTGTGCGTAGGAAATTTTTTGTTTCCCATGCGACGTTCCCCAACAAGCACAACACGAGTCCATCTCGATCACCGCCGCCGGACTTGGGTCGTCCGTCTCCGCCGCCGCCCGCACAGGATACTAAGCAGAAGCGTGCCACCAAGAACGCTCCGTCGACGATTCCTAAGCGACGGAGCCCCCCAAAGCGCAAATGGTCGCCCCTCCCATAGGTACCTCATGCTAATCTTCCTATCAGACCTTATGATCGTACCCCCGAGGAAAACGCCAGGATAGCAAAGGAACATCATGATGCGCAGGATGAAAAAGAAGGAACCCGAGCCCCGCCCGGAATACACCGAGAAGCAAATAGCATGGGCAAAAGACTTCATAACCCTCCCATCACAGAATGACTTACACCATAAGCCTGATGACTATACACGCACATTGCAGAAGGAAGTGAAAAAGAGAAGATCACGTGCAAGTGCAAGTGGGAGCAAATCAAGTTCAACTACAAGCAAGAAAAAATCAGACGTTCCTCAGCTTGGACAACAGGCCAAACAGTCGATCCCACCCCTCAAGGTGTTAACCGAGAATGTTCCCCCTCCGGTGCAGGGGCAAGCTTTTGAAAGAGCAAAGGAGTTGGCGGCTGAATGTGGTATCTCGGTTGAAGATTTGCTGGCTTCCCAAGACGACAGGATACCCAAGGCTGTGGTAGCCCTAAGCCACAGTTTGTCATGGGAGAGCCTTTGGTCAGCAAAGATGATCTCCCAACAAATATGTGTTACTTGCATCAATGGTACTTAAGTGAATCAAAGAATGGGAGAACGATGATCGTGCCGAGTGTCCCACGGGAGTACTACGGCCGCTTCGAAGAAATCCATATCGACTTTGATGAACTCTTCCAGATGTACAATGGCGACGCCCTCGACAAATCGCTTATGAGTTGCTATTGTCTGTAAGTTTTTCAATTCGTTGTCTACATATAACTTGTTTAGTTATTTCAATTCATTGTCTATATATAACTTGTACTCTATTATGCAGAATGAAGATTCTGGATTGTAAAAGTAAGACCATCCTAAATATTGGGTTTATTAACCCAGATAAAATACATATAGCAACGCTAACTGATAAACCCAAGGAGACGGAGGAAAACCTTCTAAGGTTTCTAATAGATCAAAATTTCTGTGACCACATACTGTTTCCATACAACTTCAGGTGAGGGTCTTTACTCTGTTGTGTCCATTCACTTATAAGTCAAATTGATAAGTTACTAACACACACACACACACACATATATATATATACATGTGCAGCTTTCATTGGATTCTGTTGGACATTCAAATTGATAAGGGAAGAGTTGATGCCTTCGACCCATTATCGAGACCCTTGGAACAGTTCCAAAGCCTGCAGGACATGCTCCAAGGGTAATTTTAATCATTCCCGCGCTCTATCGGTCTCTTTCGATGATTTTCTGATATATCAATTAATGAAAAACGTAGCAAATCATTATCCTTGTCGGGCAGGGTTTGGAAGCGGTTCAAGTGCGTGACTCCCGGTAACTTTCCTGAGAAGCTGACCTTTAGAGCGGCTCAGGTAAGTAGTAGTACGATATACTTCTATTAATTTTTAATACATTTATGATGCTAGATTATTATTTTGATTATATATATTCTATTCTCGTAAAGTGCGACCAGCAGCCACGGGGAACACATCTATGCGGATACTATGTTTGCGAGACTATTCGCACGTTTACCTCCGAGCTGAAGGATCACATATTCGACGTAAGCAATGAACATTCACACCTCTATTTTTACCCGTCATTCTTTGTTATCATGATTGATATTCATATTCATCTCCTCTTCTTATATAGCACACGGCCATGAGGATGAAGGTCCTACCAGAGCAACGCGCGATTGCTGTTGCAGAGGAGCTTGCGGGATTTCTGAGGACGGAAGCTATAGATGACAAAGGACGATTTAGTGTAGCTAGGGGCCATTACTGATGTTCGTCCATGTAATCGAATAGACAGGCTCTAGTCCCGATAATTCAGATCTCCATATAATTGTATATATATGCTCGCTTGTAAGATAAGTTAATCTTATATATATATGCATAATTATTTCTATTTAAATTATATGAAAACTAATTCTCGAACACCAAACGAGGCATCACGTTAATCTCCCGAACACCTAAACCCTAAAACCCAAAAATAATTTCATTCAAAAACAAACCCAAAAATAAGCAAAATCTGAAACTCTTTAGTCCCGGTTCGTGCCTACCCGTGGGGCGCTACGAGCCGCCCACGTGGAGCACCTTTAACCCCGGCTTGTAACAGGGCCGGGACTAAAGGTTAGGCCTTTAGTCCCGCCCCTTTAGTCATGGTTGTTGAACCGGGAGTAAAGCCCCTTACGGGCCGGGGCTAAAGGCCCCGTCCCCACTAGTGCTGTATCAAAATCTACAGTACCGAATTTGGATCATCAGATTTATCATGGAAAGCTATTTCATCAGATTCTATGATCTTGGTCAGACACGAAGGAAGTATTGGTTTTACGTTGGTGATGTAACTTCCCAATCAAAACAACCGAAATTTTAAAAAGTAGTGTGTGTGTGTGTGGGGGGGGGGGGGGGGTGTGAGGCTTTTTGCGGGCTAACACCAAACATCGGATGGAAGGAAAACAAAAACAAAATGAGAAAGTAGTGTAAAGTATTGACTCAACCGTTTCTTCTTAACCCCAATAACCGAGGAACGTTAGATTTTAAGCCTTTCCAGAACAAACGAATCATTCTTAAAGAAAAAATGCCTAGCAAACAAAAACATTCTGTCTGAAAGGGGTGTGGAACGAACGAATCATTCAACCCACGCTCCAAGAGAATGGGAGCTCGAGCGTCCAATAGAGCGCGCACAACACGGAAGCATGTTGAGCGCAACAATGCTGCTTGGACACGAACTCGCAACATCCAACCACTGAACACAGGCATCCAGCCATTAGGACTTATAAGTTTTTTTTTGATTGACTATTAGGACTGATAAGTACTTACAATTATTTTGTAGCACGAGTTTTTAAGAACAGACCACGTCGACAGATTTCAAAGCATTTATTGAATTTCGAAATTCCGACTTTCCTTAAAAATGCCAATATTTTTTAAAATCTGAAGCATTTTTCTGTAAAACTTGATTCTTTTTTAAATAGCCGAGCATTTGTTTAACAGTGCAAACACTTTAAAACAAATTAGAACCTTTTTTGAAAAAACATGAACAAATTTCTGAAAATGATAAAAAAATATGAAAATGAGAATAACTTTTTAAATAGGAACAAATTTAGAAAACGTGAATAAATTCGAAATATTTTATGAATTGTTTGGATATTTATTGCAATTGTGATAAAATAAATAAATTCTGAACATTGTTGTACAACTGTGAACAGAAATATAAAACTGTGAAGAAATAATTGAATTTTTGAACAACTTTGGAAATTCAATTTTTCGGAATTAAAGAAAATCAAACTCTCTGATTTTTTAGAAAAATATATATTCTTTCCATTATGATTTTTTATTTTAAATTCGAACATTGTAAATATATAAACGTTTTTTGAAAATAGGAAAATAAACTTGAAAATAAGAACGAAAAATAAACCGGAAAAAATTGTAACGGAGAAAGAAACTGAAAAAACAAAGAAAACGGGCACGCCCTGTCATGGGCGCCCCCATGCGAAGCCGAATTACTTAACGCGTGCGCATGAAATAGGGTTTTCACAAGAGAACCGCCTTAATCCCCCGTTCGAAACTTCAAGTTGTGCCCAAAAAAACTGACTTTCCTGATGAGACCCTATCATCTTTATTATTAAAGTAGGATGTGCCATCGTGATGGTTCAACCTTACTTATGGTTCGGCCTTCCAGCGATCCCACCTCGTCTTATCCATCCCCGAACAAAAAAAGCGTAGAAAAAAAAATCCCACCTTCGAGGCAAGTGAAAAACCGAAACGACCTGCACGCCCTCCACTTTCCCCGTCGGTCTCCATCCCCGGATCTCTCTCCCCCACCCCCTCCCTCGCAACCACTCCTTGTCCGTCGGAGCGCAGTCACGCATCAGGGTCGGGGGTTCTGCGAGCAGCACCCGCCCCGCGAGCTCGCGGCCGCCCCCGTGCCGCTCGGTGCCGGCCCCGCCCCCGCACGCTAGCCCCCGCCCCCGCGCCGCTCGGTGTCGCCCCCTCCCCAGCGCGTTCGGGCGCAGCCTGCATCGGGAGAGCTCGGTGTGGACGACGAGGAGGCGCTGCGATGGGCGGCGCAGGAGAAGCTGCCCACCTACGATCGCGCGCGTACGGCGGTGCTGGCCATGCCGGAGGGGGAGATCAAGGAGGTGAACGCGGACAAGCTGGGCGCGGAGCAGCGCATTGCCTCGGTCGGCGACGACCACGAGTGCTTCCTCTCCAAGTTCAAGGACCTCGTCCAGCAGTAACCCCCCCCCTTGAGCTCCGGCAGCAAGCCCTAGGGTGTTGGAGTCATCGGCGTACTAGGAGATGGAGGTGCAGGCAGTGGCGAAGGGAAACAGGATAACCGCCGCGACGGGTGCAACACCGTCCGCTTAGCGAATCTCTCAACCACGGCGGGGGTCCCCACAGCCGCCCTGGCCCTTTCTATCCCTTGCTCTGCCTCTAGCATCTACCATGACGGCCAGATCTTGTCTCCGAGGCAACAACGGCGGCCATCCAAAATTTTCTACTGCACCTACGTGTTGAAACAGATAGAAACGGAGGCCTCCATGGCAAGGCGCATCAGTGTTGCACGGGATCCGTACGTTCGAGTTACTGCTCTATTGTTCTCTCCTTTGTAATCTAATTTCTGCCTGTGTGTAGTTAGCACTTTGGAGAATTTGTTTTCAGGAACTGCTTTTTAATCACGTTGGTGAACTACCTTGCTGCTCAGTTTTTAAAACAAAGAGATCTTACAAGCGTTGAGGAGTTCAAAAGCATGATGGTCGAAATTACCTACAAGCAGTATACAAAGAGATTGATTATATTTGTTGTAGATACGTTCGAGTTACTGCTCTATTGTTTTCTCCTTTGTAATCTAATTTCTGCCTGTGTGTAGTTAGCACTTTGGAGAATTCGTTTTCAAGAACTGCTTTTTAATCACGTTGGTGAACTACCTTGCTGCTCAGTTTTTAAAACAAAGAGATCTTACAAGCGTTGAGGAGTTCAAAAGCATGATGGTTGAAATTACCTACAAGTAGTATACAGAGAGATTGATTATATTTGTTGTAGATGGAAGAGAAAGATATATGAAGTTTCTGAGGCAGGTAATGTTCATCACGTCCTTGGCTTAGATTGATCCAATTTTGTAGTGACATGGGAGGCCATGGATTCATAGTCATGATGCATTGTATGAAAAAAAATCCATGACTACACATAGGGAGAACAATATTGTTCATGGGACACATTGGTGATAGACAGAACAAACTTCTGTGTTTACATCATTTTGTTTGTGCAAAAGCTCCTTAATTTGTTCATGGGATACATCGGCGATAGACAGAACAAACATCTGTGTTTACATCCATTTTTTGCAAGGTCCTGGCATGCTATAAATTTTGTTTTCTTTACATTCATGCAGGAAATGAAGCATCAATGTGACATTAATAGGTTTGAACATAACCAGCCCACTTTGTCCCTGAATTGATAAATATGCCTCTTAATTCTTCTTTCACTCTTATCATATATTTCATTTGTATCTACTTTTATTTATTATTTCTTGTATACCTCATGGTATAAATATAAGTTCTCAATTTTTCTTCCAGTCGATCATATTCATCTGCATCTACTTGGTTGAAATATATTTTCTCGTGAGTGCATACCTCGCCTGTGTACAACTGCTATGTAGGAGTACCTAGGAATTAGAAGGCAAGTGTTGGTGATAGCTGGAAGATAATAAACATGAGGAGTAATATGTACAAAGTGGTTGGCGTATAACTCCATTTTGGACTTTTTAATAACAAGTGCATTCTCTTGTTATGATTCTCACGGAAGATGTCAGCAACACAAACTATTGATGCGTATGTGTGATAGCTTTTATCACGAAATTGTACTCACAAAAATAGAAATAATTGTATCTGATTAGGAATATATTATGCCTTGGCGTTGTTCGAGACATGTCTCAGCTCCATGATTTTGGCAAGCAAAATCATTGCACCTGAATTATGACATATTTTCTCACCTAAAGCGCTTATAATGTTTTTTATTGGAAACTACGCTCTTGTATACAATGTGCTATACAAGGTTCATGAAATCATCTAAATTACACAATACAATATTATCAGTTTCCTTTTTCCATTATCTCCCGGTTCCAGCAACCTATATTCTGGCTTAATGGCTAAAACAAACTTTTTGCTTACTTAACATGGTTGCCTGATTAAAAAAGGCATGGCTTCCATTGGCTATTTTCCACTACATAAACAACAATGTATATTCCTACCTACCGGATATGCTACCTTGATTGCTTAGCTCCCAAATTAACAAGCTCCAATGTTATTCTATATGACCGTCCAGAAATTAGATGGAAAGATACGCATGGTGATGTTCTAAGGGCCCATGTTCATCTGGAGGCACATAATCTCAGATTTTCTAAGTGCACTGTAATCCCGTCTAGATATGGTTCTAGATCAAAGAACATGTTTTCTATTTTCGAAACAAATAGAGGCATATTTAATCTCTAGAACATGTTCACAGGTCCTAAATTTGCCATGACACAGAATGTCACAGGTTCTTTCGGCGATGCAGATTCATATTTTATATACCCATAATGTATTTGATGAAAATCCAAAGAGGTTGTGGATGAAAAATCGAAAGACGTTGTGCATATGGCCTCCACGGACTTTAGGACTGGGTCACCTCGCCATCATTTTCACCTTCTCAATTCCCATTTATCACGTACTAGATCGTGGCAGGCGCGCGTTGCTGCGCCCATCAAAATGTATCAAATAATGGAATTTGTGTAGATATATAGTGGCACAAAATATTAAAAAATAAATATGAAATTTGATGAATATTCAAATTGAATATATGCATACATATGTAAGACAATACAATTATATTAATAGCATTGTTCAAGATACACGAGGAACAAATGCATGATAATAATGGCATGACCTAAAAATATTATATGCCAAAAAGAGGGCATAATATGAAACATTGTACATAGAGGCCGTTACTTTGCTCCTTGCCTAACAGCTTCCTCGTCATATCCACCACCAGGCCCACCGTGACTTTGTTGAAACTGCTGCGGGGCCAGGCTCAACATAGGGACTGCTGCCTCTCGCCTCTGTTGTCTCATCCTTCGATGTATATTAAAAAAATTGTGTGGCAAATAAGTCATAAAACCCTAATGCCAAATATTTTTATGTGTGAGTGGATAAATTAAGTCCCCAATATGATTAGAGTATTGCATTAAGAAATCATTTTCATTCAAGTATTTTGTTTTCCCTGACAAATAATTAGTTGTCCTCGAACAATATTGTTTGAGAAATTAAACATAGTTTACATATGTTCTTTGTAATGTTACAAAATAGCAATACGAGGACAACATGCATATTGTCAATCAAAACAAGAAATGATGGATATTCCATTATATATGTTTATGGGCACATGCTCTATTACATAATTGACCCCGTGCATCAATGAGACCCCTATTTTAACAAATACTCCCTCCATTCACAAATATAAGACGTTTTAACTTTTTTGTGAATCGGATGTATATAGACAAGTTTTAATGTGCTTGTTCACTCTTCTATGTAGTCTGTATTGAAATATCCAAAACATCTTAAATTTGTGAACGAGGGAGTAGCTGTTAACTCTTGCCATATAAAATAGAATTTGTCTAGTGGGCTGCTGTAAGGTAGCATATTTTAATCAACTTGAATGAAGAAGAAACTTACCCAGATGCAATCTATGCTCCCCATAGTAAGTAAACCACAATTTGAAATATGCCACTATAGCTTAACATATCCTTACCTTTTCAAGCTATAGCTTGTTTGGATGCTCGTAGTGTTTTTTTTGGACAAAGGGAAGCAAACTTGAAAGTTTTAGCATACCACAACCTTCCGAATGCATCTTTACATGTCGGTATTTCGATCTGGATAATCCACTGCCCTATGTAGAAACACCATTCAGTGACCTTGAGAGCTCAACCACTAGCTCCACATGAATATCTATCCAGAAATCCTCAACAATTTGACACACCATGTATGCATGATAACAAAAAAGATAAGTCAAATTAAATTCGCTAACCTGTTTGAATCTTCTGATAAAGAGTACGTCAAGATGTGGAGTGTAAAAATGATGCATCTCAATGAAAACAAATTAGATAATGTATAAACCATTCACATTTATAAACCCCTCTAAATTATCAATTGCCATGGCATTGCACCAAAGTATGGAAGGGGTATACTTAAAGACATTTAGATAATGACAATAAGAAATACAATAGAAAACCATCGTTATAACAAATACAAGTAACCTTAATACCACAAATCCTATGGAGATTTGTCTCTTAGTTCTAGCATTGCAAGAAATTTTAAAATCTGGAGTCGAGGGTGCTGAAATCACTACTTGAAAAGATAATTAGTGTGAATATGATAGCACTCTTCTATCTACTTAGTGGGATGAACTAACAAATCAAACAATTTTCTGTAATTTGCCTAAGTTGCAATCTTAACAGACTGACCAATCACACATTATACATTAGTTCGTACATTTAACCTGCACGCAATGCCATTCATACTCATCATACAATTAAATTGAACTTCGGATGAAGTTTCTAGACCAAGATTGAGACCAAATTCGGTATCATCAGTATCTAAGAACTCTGGATCTACAGCCAAAACCTAATTTAAGGAGTTTGTAAGCCTAGCTGAAAGTGATGCATAGTAAAACATTGCCACAAAAAACAATACAAACTAATGAATGATGCTGATATTAATGAACAGTGGAACAGATAGATACTCACGTAACTTATTTTTATTTTATCTATATTAGAATTCATTAGAAGAATATGTGAAAAGTGAACAAAATAAACTGCATTTTTTTTGGTATTGCGTTCTCCTCGTGAGAAGGAAAGATACCGGCAACACCTGCAGCCTAAAAATTATCTGATCACTGACCTCCCCGTCCTCGGACAAGAACACAATCGATCGAGAGAAGCACGGACACCAACAGAGCGCAACCGATGATGACGCGTGAGATGGATCGAATCCGCACGGAGGTCGAAGGCGATTGATGCGCGGGCCTCTCTCGAGTCGACGGCTCGGTCAGGAGAAGACGTTGTCAAAGGCGGCGGCGGTGATGGCGCGGGAGAACTCACGGAAGTCGATCCGGCCGTCGCCGTCGGTGTCGGCCTCCTCGATCATCCCAGTGAGCTCCTTGGCGGTGAGTGCGTGGCCGAGCTTGGCCATGGAGTGCGCGAGCTCGGCGGCGATGATGAAGCCAGTGCCGTCGCGGTCGAAGATCTCGAAGAGCCTGCAGAGCTGATCCTCGGAGTAGGGGGAGCGGTCGTCGAGGAGCGAGGGCGCGACGAGGGCGACGAACTCGGAGTTGGTGTCGGCGCGGTGGATGAGGGCGTCGAGCTCGTCGGTGCAGGGCTTGAGGCCGAGGGAGCGGAGGAGGGAGCCTAGCTCCAGCTGCGTCAGGCTGCCGTCCTTGTTGCGGTCGAAGGACCGGAAGATTTGCCGCAGCTCCGACAGCTGGTCCACGTCGTCTTGCGCCTCGGGCTGCGCCTGCTGCTGCTGATTGGCGTTGGCGGTGGCGTCAGGATCGTCTCTGGCGGCGACGGTCGTCCTGGTTGATCGGGGCGATCTGTAGCTGGCCTTGCATAGCAGGCCGTGGAAGCCCAATTAACCACAGCGCTTCAAAAAAGTCTTTAGAATAACGGCCTATTAGGACAGCCAGTCCAGTTTGCCATAAACTATCGTTTAGAGGAAGATCTAACGACCAGAAACTAATAAGATGTGAAATCTGACGGCCAAAAAGGTTGAGGGTGTGAGAGAGCTCGCTTTAGGCTCGGTTTTACTGTCCTAAATGTGTTTATGTTAGTTCACAACTCTGTTGTCTTTTGGCGTAGAAAAATGTTGTGGGAAAATAATTCCGATGAGTTATCCCTATGAAGTATGCATCAGTGTGTCCAACTATCGATGTCACAATCATAATGTAACTTATCATTCAAAGTCTGGATTTTAATTATAGCATGTAAATATTGGGTATAAAGATAGAGATAAAGTAAAGCTCCCTGCCTGCAGGTAGATAGCGTGCAAATTACTTGTGCTCTCAGTGTCCTGTGAACCCTTAATATACGTGGTTATAATCCATCGGGTAGTGTCAACTCTATGCTAAACATGCTCCTTACAAGATTTGTAGGATGGGTCGACATCTCATTTCTTTAGGCCGACTGCATATTATGATTTGATAATTTACAGCATGTAAATATTGGGTATAAAGATAGAGATAAAGTAAAGCTCCCTGCTTGCAGGTAGATAGCGTGCAAATTACTTGTGCTCTCAGTGTCCTGTAAACCCTTAATATACGTGGTTATAATCCATCGGGTAGTGTCAATACTATGCTAAACATGCTCCTTACAAGATTTGTAGGATGGGTCCATATCTCATTTCTTTAGGCCGACTGCATATTATGATTTGATAATTTACAGTTCTTAGGTGTCCCATGCACTGATCATGCAACTCTTTTTTAATTGTCCGATGCTCTAGAGGGGGCACAAATCTAAGCAAACAGTGTGCTGCCCATCCCGTTCTAACTACTAAAACAAGTAGCGGTGGAGGTACATCCCAGAAAATATCCTGGGTGTGACTGTCGGACGTAAATTGACTATATTAGTTTATTCACAAGGTACGATCCATATGCCTTCGAATCTGAAGGGGCGCTGTTGTGTGCTTTTGTCTTTTGAGCTCTGTATACTTGTCACCCAACAAGCTGATGCTACTATGATGTATGTGTAAAACAAGTATCCCTTACTATGTGCAAAACAAGTATCCCTTACAGACTGACATCGAGCAAAACAAGCATCAGCATCCTGCATATCAGTATGAAGTGAATTATGCCATTTTGCCTTCAGTCGGGCATCCAAGCTTTTTTTGATATGTTCCTTGATTCTCTCTTGTTGACACTATCTGTGTGGAGATCATTGAAGTTTTTTTTCTTTTCTGAACTTCTATGAGTTTTGAAATGCTTTGCGCTTTCATTCATACATTGAAATAAGAGAATACATAGTCTCAAGAGATCAAGACACTATATGTTGTGATACTATACGTGGGAGGGAGGGAGTACTATTGTTTCCATATAGTCACCATTCTCTGCATTTCTTGGCCCTTTTCTCGCAACATCTTGTGTGTACGCTGTGGTTTAGGTGCACTCCTGCACTAAGCCCCTAATGTGTCGTCAACTCATGTCATACTTCATGATTGGTTTAGAACTTGTTTTTCATACTGAATATACCGTGTGAGAAAGTATCATTTAATACTTGGAGAAAAATGGAAAATTATTTGCAACTGTGAAATCATGTTGGCATATCATTAAGCCTAACCTAATGTGTCGTCGACTCATGTCATACTTGCATTGCAGTTTTTCTTTTAGAGGATTTACACCTGAAATCCGTTTTTTATCAATAAAAATGTGGATCTCAGTTTGGTTTCATATTATGCAGGATCTATATATGTTAGAGTTTATGAGGACAGGATTGATCTGCTAAGGGCTGCTATTGTTGGGCCTTCTGGAACTCCATATCATGACGGTCTTTTCTTCTTTGATGTTCGTTTTCCTCCTGAGTAACCGCGATGTCCACCGGTATGTTGGCACTTCACACCTGCCTCCCCTTATTTTTCCACTTTATCACCACCAATGCAATCTTTTAACAAAAACCTATCCGATATGCACAGAAAGTGTACTACCATTCAGGTGGGCTTCGGCTAAATCCAAACCTGTATGAGAGTGGAATAATTGAAAAACAATTAGCGAATGTCTTTCTCTTTTTCGTTTTGTCTTTTTATGTTTTTTTCTTGTAGTAAATAGATGCTTAATTAGCTTCTGTCTATTCAGTTGTTGTTGGTAAGAACATTGGTCCCTTCTAAAGTGATGTACAAAGTCAAGATATTTTGAGTCTAATGCATAAGATGGGCTGTAAGGTGTTTTTAATAGTAAGAGAGTCGAGATTAAAAATAATCTTCAAGATTCGGAATATGACTTTATTTATTTTTTCATAACATAATTTGTATCCCGTGGCAACGCACGGGTACTCAACTAGTCAGGTTTTAATTTACTGGTGTTTTAAACTTACTTTGAATAGCTGGAAAAAATATTCTATATGAAGTACAGATGGAAATTGAGCCATAAAAATGCCAAAGCATAAAAAGAATAACAGCAAATTACGTTTTCACCACGTGACTATATTACACCCATTTACCCCCCAAAAAACATGATTTTTTTTAACAACAGAAAAATTCCAATAAATATTCCATTCTTGTTGACAAAAATATTTTAAAATTTCCATGATGTTATTTTTTCCTATGGAAAGTGTAAAACACTTTTGTTTTCCAAAAAACTGCATGGCAAAAAAATTCTGACGACATCTGCTAATGCTCACGTGGCATTTTTCAGAATATTTATAAAAAAATAGAATGAAGAGTACACACACAAATTATGGAAAAAAAATGTTGCCATGGTCGATTTATAGTAAATTTTCCATGAGATTTTAATTAAATATGTCATACTTCGTATGAGAAATTTTCCGTTGGCAGATTTATATTAAATTTTCCATGTTATTATAATTAAAATACCATGTTTTGTGTGAGCAAAAATAAAATATTCTAGATGCAGAACGGTTGCGGTTTAGGAGTGGGAAAGCTATACTTTTTTATTATATTTGCGACTCTGGATCTGTACTAAAATGTTCTTGAGAACCGGTTTATGGACGCATACTGTTTTCTTGTCGCGTGTGTACATGCTTTTCAATCGTGCACCCAACAATGGACATGCCATGTTATTGCTTGCCGCAGGTCGTGGCCGAACTGCCAATGCCGGAGGAGCTACCGAGATGGCGATGGCCATGCGGCACAGATGGCCGAAGCGCTGGCACTGACAGCAGCCAACAAGACATGCCATGCCCCGGACACAGACACGTGCTCGTCGATATCGCTGAAATCTATTACTCCCTCCGTCTCGGTGTATAAATCATCTTAGGTTGTGCACTGTGATCAAAACGGAGAGGAAAACGAGAGAAATCAATGCTAATTTGCTAATTAATACCATTGCATGTAATGAATTGACCAATGCATGTTGTGCTAGTTAATCTCAAGTCATTAAAACATACATGTCCCACGTCTCTTAGTGGTTGATTCCTTTATCCATGTCAAAAAATAAAAAAAATAAGGTAAAAGTTAATGCATCGTGCCTAATGTTTTTGAGATTATTTGGTTTTCCTAAGATGATTTATTCATCGAGACGGAGGGAGTAGCAGCAAAGACGCCAGCGAGCTATGGTAATCTACTGGCAGATCTGCTGGATATGTAAAATCTGGTGGATTAATCGCCCCACCCAAAAATAATTAATGGTAAGGGTATCTCACCGAACGCATATCTATTTAGTACAATAACTACGTGATCATCTCTCCCTATATACCCATATCGAGGAGCTGGGGCAGCCGGTCTACTACCTTGCAAATCTACATCGAGGAGCTGGAGTAACTCGGCTAGAAGAAACATGAGGGCGAGCGTGAATGTGATGAAGACCGTCGTCTTGCTCATCGGGTGCCTGGCGGTGATCGGCCAGCGTAAGCAAAGCACCGATGCCTCGCTCCTCCGTAGATCATGCATTATTTTTCTGCTCGCACTCTAACTAGCGACGTTGCACGCAGTGGGTCGTGTGGAGGCCGGGAGAAGCTACGGAGGCGGGCGGCGGGCCGCCGGCGACGCGAGCAAGCTGGCGGTGAAGTTCTGCGTCCTACGGGACTGCGACACCAAAGGTGAGCCTATCGCGAGCGCCTGCTTCTGCTGCCTGAACTTGCCGGACACTCCGTGCTATCTTCAGCGGGATGAATGCAAGGCCATTTGCCCCAAGCTGCCACGCGCGCTGCCCGCCTCCGCCGGCGGCGAAGGAACTACCTGCGCGTATGAACGGATGGATCGCAACTGATGATGCAGTGAGGTGTATGCCAAGGGCTGCGTGATCGTGGTTCAGAAGTTGGCCGGTCTTCTCTCATGAGACTAATTTGTTGTAGTTCTGTATATGCCAGACATCAAGGATTACTATCTCAATACCTACATGTATCTGAATGTATGGGGTTATTTTGTTTGCGGGGTAAATTTTATGACGTGATTTTCGTATGTTTTCCTATCTTCCCTCGTCTAACTCAACAAAAAATGTAAGTCCGACCATTTCTTCTTTCAGAAAATTGACTTACCCAAATTACATATCCAGCCAACTTACAGATAGCTATTGTGAAAAAATGAGTTTGTGCTCCCGAAAGAAAAATAAGTTTGTGAGGTTACGTGCCATCTTTTCCGGAAAATACGCTTGAGACTTGCGTGTATTTGAATGAAGATTTTTTTTCTTTGAAGCTGTCTTTAAATTAAGATTGAAAAAAAAAGGTTTTAGGTACTACTCATGTTACACGACTTGGAGCAACACATATAGATTTGTGTCCTCTCCCTTCGCTCGAAAGATCACATACTCTCCTACATGTCCGTCATTCTCTGCCCGCAGCTAAATGAGGAGGATATCTCTGGATGCATAGAGCATGGCGCCGTCGCCACGAGCACACGGCACTTGGCCACTAAATCACGAGAGTTCACGATGTTAATTTGTTGCATGAGGGTAAGGAGGTGGAGCCGATAGGCCGGAATAAGAGCATTTACAGCCGGATTTGACAAATCCATCTCCTTAGGCTGTTTGTAATGGTAGTATCATAAATAGTATTATATATGTCAACTAAACAATCTTGATGAGGTGGCATAAAATTAAATAAAAAAAAGATATGGTTGAATATCATATTATGATACAGTATCGTACAAAATAATGTGTTAGGATGTGTCATGCATGTCAATAAATAAAATGTCTTATAATACTAACTTATGGCATCATGCATTACAGCCCCGTTAGGGTCCCCCCCGGCCCCACCGTGCCGCCGTCAGCAGCCCTCACCCCCTCCCCCCCTCTCCAGTTCCCGCCCTAGCGCCGCTTCCCCGGGAGGCAGCCAGGGCGGCCAGTGCTCCTCTCTGCATCGGCCCCTCCTCCCTCCTCCCCCACCCGCCGCCATCGGCAGGCGTCCCAGGCTCTCGCCTGGGTGGTGTCGGCGGCGTTGGGCTCTCCTCTCGCGCTCTCCCCTTCCCGGGGCAGGGGCATGGAGTGCAACTCGCCGTGGCTGCGGTCCGGGGACCCGGCAGTGGTGGGCGACGACGGGTGAGGTAGCGGCGCTGCTCCTTGGCGGCAGGGCGGCGTGGTGGTGCGGGGTGGCTGACGACGCGCCCCCATCTGGGTCCTAGCGGGCCAGCGTCAGGTGCGGCTGCGTTGTCTTCTGCGTGGTGGTGAGGAGGAGCGACTTGGACGGGGGCGGTGGGAACTTTACGTGCGAGTTCCCGGCAGGGCCTGTGGGCCCATGGGCGTGGTATGGTCTTGCTTTTGCGTCCGATCGGCTACCGTCATTGATGGTGGAGGTTGATCCCTCCCACGTGCTAACAATGCTGCTCCTCCTAGTCCCGACTCCTTTTCGTCATTGTGCAGGTCTCTCCTTATGGTGTCGTGCTGAGACGGCACGGGGGCCTCAAGACTATGTTGGTGCAGGGTGAAGGTCGGTTTGGTTGCACGCTCCGGAGCGCCCGAGGTGCAGGTTGGGATCGGGGGAAACCCATGTCGGCCCGGCTGACACCGACGCAGTGACGGCTTTGGGTGTCGCCGAACCTTCCTGGAGGGCGTTCATGACGAGTTGATGGATATACTTCTCGCCCCTCGTTGGTTACCTCAAGTGGAAGGTGGAGATGTAGTCAACAGCAAGTTTCCCTTACACGGAGACTGTAAGGTCTATCGAACCAGGAGGACTTCGAGGATCAACAAGTAGGTGTCATCTGCCCTAGCGCAAGCAAAAGACGTGGACCTTGATACGTCTCCGTCGTATCTATAATTTTTGATTGTTTCATGCCAATATTCTACAACTTTCATATACTTTTGGCAACTTTTTATACTATTTTTGAGACTAACATATTGATCCAGTGCCTAGTGCCAGTTCATGTTTGTTGCATGTTTTTTGTTTCGCAGAATATCCATACCAAATGAAGTCCAAACGTAATAAAAACTTACGGGGTTTTTTTGGAATATTTATGATTTTTGGGAAGAAAAATCAATGCGAGGCGATGCACGGAGTGCCCACAAGCCCTGTCGCCGCGGCCAGGGGGTGGGCCCGCGGCAGGGGGGCTTGTGGCCACTCCTTAAGGCGGTTGGAGCCCTTCTTTCGCCGCAAGAAATATAATATCTGGAAGAAAATCGTGTTACATTACATCCCAATCGGAGTTACGGATCTCCAGGAATTTAAGAAACGGTGAAACGCAAAATCTGGGAGCGCAGAAACAGAAGGACACAAAGAGAGAGATCCAATCTCGGAGGGGCTCTCGCCCCTCCGCCGCCATGGAGACCATGGACCAGAGGGGAAACCATTCTCCCATCTAGGGAGGAGGTCAAGGAAGAAGAAGAAGGAGGGGGGCTGTGACAGCCCGAGACCGACATTCCAGAAGATTCCCCTTCTATTCCGTTTTCGTCGTGTGTCTATTTTTCTTTTGTCGCATCATCATCGCATCATGCACATCATCTGCATTGCATCGGCATCTCCGATGTCGCCAGTTTTCAAATGTTGCATCCGTTGTTAGCTGCCGGTTATCGTCGTTGTTCGTTCCGAGCCTGACCGCACACGCACGCGCCCGCGGCACCGTCGAAACCCTGTTTTTAAAATGTGCGTAAAACTTTCTCTGATCGGGTTGAGATTTGTCGTGCGGTCTTATTTTAATATAGCTAGGCCGCCTGTCGAATTTCGTCGCGATCGGAGTCCGTCTGGTACCCCGACGGTCGACCGTAGCGGCACCGTATTCGGTCTACCGTCGGACGTTTGTCGGTGTTTGAAAATTCGTTGCCGCGCCGCCCGTTTTCCCTCTCGTCTCCGGATATCCCCTCTACACGGCAGCGTACCCATTCCCGCGTTCGGAATCGTCCGAATCCGACCCCGCGGTTGGAACCGGAACGCGATTCTGGTTAACTGAGCCCCTCTTTTCTCTATAAATAGACCCCTCCTCCTATTTTTTTAGGCAGCCACCCTTTGCCTCGAAATCTGTGCCCCCACCAAACCCTAGCCTCCCTGTCTCCCTCCTCCAGCCGTCGGCCCACCCGGGCCCGAACCAAGCCCGTCGAAGCCCATCTAGGCCCGACCCCGAGTTCCCTGGCCGCACCTCCCATGGCAGCCTCGAGCTCGCCCCGACCCTCCTCTTGCCGAGCTCCCACCGGCCGGAGCCCCACCGGAGTCTAGCCTCTTTGCCGCCGGGAGCCGTGCCCGCCACCGGTGCGCAACCACCGCCTTCCTCCGGTCGTCCCGGCCATCGCCGGAGTCGCTACAACAGCAGGCCGGAGCTGCTGCAACCGAAGCCCTCCGGTGCTCCCTCGCCCCCGCCGGAGCTCTCCACCAACCCCGCCGCCCGTGGTGCCTCGTCGCCGGTGTCAGTCGCCGCCCCGTCCTCGCCCTTGCCAGATCCGGCCGCCCGTTTCCGTTCCCGTTCCCGCCGTCGTGTCCTCGCCTCGTCGGGTCGGGAGGACGAGGAACCCTCGTTTCCTCGCTGGCGTTGACCGCCTGCCCGAGCAGGCCGGATTCCCCCTCGGCTCGGCCCCGAGCCGGCCCAGTGAGGAGCCCCCTGTTCGGCCTCCTCCAGGCCTCCTCCTCGCCGCGCCAGGCCGACCTCCCACATGAGCCGCCTCCTCCTCCAACTGCCCGCGCCCAGGCCTGCCTCATGGGCCGAGCCCACGAGGTGAGCAGCTCCCCCTCCTAGTCGCTATAAAATGCTCAGGGCATAGGATAGTATGTTGCGCTCACTGTTGTTTTGGCCCGTTGTTAATTGTAGGATTTCTGCGGTTTATTAATTTCAGGGTAATATTAGATTTTCAAATGCGTGTATCTCTTATTCCGTATATCGGATCGCAGCGAGCAATATATGAAAATCGTGTAGTTTTGCGCGTAGAATCCGAATTTGCAACTCACATAATTGTTTGACGTAGTTTAGCATGCCGAATGCCTAGAAGCGCGCGCTGTTCCAATAGGTTTCGTCTTGTATTATTTTTCGCGCAAGTCCGGGTTGCTCGTACGCCATAGATAAAATGCCTATGTTTTAGGAACTATCTTTCCGTGTATTTTAGAGTAGTCATTCATATTTTTACGTGTACGGAAATGCGCTAGTTTATTTTACCGTGTCTAGGGTTTTATTTCGCATTTTTCGTGTGGCATTATTTTGTTAGGCAATTAGTTTCAGCATTAGAGCAAGTTAGTTTGCGAGATATTTTGCCGTGTTGCCTTTTTGTTTAATTCGTAGGATTTATACCGTGCTTCGTTTGACGGAGTTGTCAACTAGGGAGTTGTTTTTCGGTGTTTAGACTACCCCTGGTATTTTTAGTTGCAATAGAAATGCATGTTTAGGTGTTGTTTGCTTGCTCTCAAGTTGCTAGAAATAGTGCTGATTTGGAGGAGCTGAAATATTTCCAAGTCTGAAATCTGTTATATTTTTGTTGATGTCTTGTCTTGCTTGCATCTTGTGATCTGTAGCTCTTTTGAGGTTGGTCCAATGGAGTTAGTTGTACCCCTTGTGTTTCTCTAGCATGCTGTGAAGTTTCATGCCATTTGGAGACCTGTAGCTTAGGATTTTGCTGCTGTCAATATTGCTTCAGACCGAAAACTGCACTTTCATGAGGTGTTATTTTCACTAAGTCTGAAATGGTGTGTGAGATGCCATTTTGTGACTTCTTTTACTAGTGTTCCTTGCTGCCATGCTAGTTGTTGTTAGTTGTTTGTAGTAGTGCTTCTTGCCCTCTTCCGTGCCATGCCTTGCTTGAGCATATCGGAGTTGTGTAGCCGTAGTTGTGGGGCGTAGAAAATGCTATGTGGCTGATTTTGGCAGATTGTAGTGATTTCTTGATTTGCTCGTATCTTTTGAACAGTAGCTCCGATTTAATCGTGTCCTACATAAAACTTGCTTAGAATCTCGCGTAGTTTCTTTTTCTCTTGCTGTTTGTATGATTTGAGGTGCTCGTAGCCGTCGTTGCACACATATTGCATTCATGCCATCATATCTTGCGGTGCTTGTGTCTTTTGATCCGTAGCTCCGTTGGAGATGATCTTTACGTATAAATTGCTTGCCATGACACGTAGAAACACGTGAAACTATTTGTTTTGCTGTTTAACAACCAATTAAATGCATTAGTTTAGATCTGGACAGAATTGTAAATTAACATGTGAGGTCGTCTCGGAGATGCTATATGACATTTCCGACCTCATTTAAAATGCCTAGAGAGGTAGTTTAATTGCGCTTCACCTCTTGCCATGTTTAACCACAATTAATATTGCCTTGTATCTAATCGGGATAGAACTAAATAATAAACGTGGAGTTTCGTCAATATGCAACTCGTTGCATATTGAACTTCACTTAATGTGTAGTGTTTGATTGTGTGAATTGTCATGCCGTGACTTGCATGTATTCAGTAGCTCATGCATCATATGTGTTGTGCATCGTGTGGTGAATTTCGTGTGTTGATTTGTGTTTCCGGTTTGCTTCGTCTCGATAGAGTTCCGCAGCGTGCCGGATTGTGAGGACCCGTTCGACTACGTCGGTTCGTCTGCTTCACGGAGGCATTCTTCTTCCAAGCGGGATCTCAGGCAAGATGACCATTTCCCCAGATACCATTACTATTATTGCCATGCTAGTTTTATCGCTTCTATCGATTATGTCTCGTTGCCTACCACCTGTTAAATATCAGCCTCTCAACAATGCCATGAAACCTTCAACCTGTTCAACCTAGCAAACCACTGATTGGCTATGTTACTCCTTGCTTAACCCTGTTGATAGCGTTGCTAGTTGCAGGTGCAGTTGCTTCCATGTGAAAGCATGGGTTCCTTGTTATATCACCATATTAAATGCTATTTAATTTAATGCACCTATATACTTGGTGAAAGGTGGAAGGCTCGGCCTTTCTAGCCTAGTGTTTTGTTCCACCTTTGCCCCCTTAGTTTCGGCTACCGGTGTTATGTTCCATAAATGAGCGCTCCTAACACGATCGGGGTTGTTATGGGGACCCCCTTGATAATTCGTTTTAGATTAAAGCTGGTCTGGCAAGGCCCAACTTTGGTACTACATTTGCCTAATAACCTAATAATAATGCATAGGGACCCGCCGGCACCCGCGGACTAATTTAATCGACCCCCGGGCCAGTGCTCCTCATGAGTGTTGGTCCCACCTGAGCGATGTCCGGCGCCCCTCTGGTCACCCGGAGGTTTAGCGATCCCGACGTCTAGCTCATCCGCCGTGTCCTGAGAACGAGGTACGCGACTCCTATCGGGATCGTCGACACGTCGGGCGGCCTTGCTGGATTAGTTTTACCTTTGACGAGATATCTTGTGCATCGGGATTCCGGTGATGCTTTGGGTAATCTCAGAGTTGAGGTTTTCCACTAGGGAATCCGACGAGATCGCGAGCTTCGTGATTGAGGATTTCTATGCGGCTTGTGGTAATTTGTGATGGACTAGTTGGAGCACCCCTGCAGGGTTAAATCTTTCGGAAAGCCGTGCCCGCGGTTATGTGGCAACGTGGAAACTTTGTTTAACACTGGTTCTAGATAACTTGAAGTTAACTTAATTAAAACTTGCCAACTGTGTGCGTAACCGTGACTGTCTCTTTCGTGAGTTCCTTCTCCGATCGAGGACACGGTGGGGTTATGTCTGACGTAGGTAGGTGTTCAGGATCATTCATTTGATCATCAGTAGTCTCGTCCGTTATGCGTAGATCTTCCCCCTCTTATTTCTTGTACTCGTAAGATTAGCCACCAAATATGTGCTTAGCCGCTGCTGCAACCTCACCACTTAACCATGCCCCACCTAATAAGCTTTGCTAGTCTTGATACCTTTGGAAATGAGATTGCTGAGTCCCCTGTGGCTCACAGATTACTACAACACCAGTTGCAGGTACAGGTAAAGGTTACTTGACGCGAGCGCGTTGGGTGAACATTTGGAGTTGCTTCTTCTTCTTCTTCTTCTTCTTCGATCTAGGATGGGTTCCAGGCCGGCAGCCTGGGATAGCAAGGATGGACGTCGTTCTTCTTTTCTCGTTTGTTTTCGTCCGTAGTCGGACCCTGCTCTTACTCTTGATAATTATGTAATGTACTGATGTGACTCTGATGTAGCTCGTGGCGAGTGTAAGCCAACCCTCATTGTATATCTCATCTTTTCAGTACATGTACTTGTAACGATATCCATTCTTGCGACACGACGAGATGCGCTTCTATCCCTGACGAGGCCTTCGTGCAAAATTGAGGATAGGGTCGCATCTTGGGCGTGACAGGGGCTCTCTCCACCTCTCTCCTGGCAGCGCCGGAACGCTTCCCGGGACATTATCGTGTGACGGCGATCTACACCAACACCTCCGTCATCTTCACCAACATCTCCATCTTCTTCCCCCATCTATATTCAGCGGTTCACTCTCCCGCAACCCGCTGTACCCTCTACTTGAACATGGTGCTTTATGCTACATATTATTATCCAATGATGTGTTGCTATCCTATGATGTCTGAGTAGATTATCGTTGTCCTATCGGTGATTGATGAATTGCTATGATTGGTTTAATTTGCTTATGGTTATGTTGTTGTCCTTTGGTGCTCATCATATGATCGCGCGCGTGGATCACACCATAGGGTTAGTTGTATGTTGAGGACTATGTATTGGCAGGCTAGAGTGACAGAAGCTTCAAACCTAGCATAGAAATTGATGCATATGGGATTGAAGGGGGACCAATATATCTTATTGCTATGGTTGGGTTTTACCTTAATGAACGTTAGTAGTTACGGACGCTTGCTAATAGTTCCAATCATAAGTGCATAGAATTCCAAGTAAGGGATGACATGCTAGCAGAGGCCTCTCCCACATGATACTTGCTATCGATCTAGTAACGTAGTCAATTGCTTAGGGACAATTCTGCAATTCCTACCACCACTTTTCCACACTCGTTAGACACTCGTAGTTGTTTCTTTATCTAACCAGCCCCTAGTTTTATTTACGTGTTCTTTACTTTCTTGCAAGCATATACTATCACTCCTACAAAGTACTTCTAGTTTCATACTTGTTCTAGGTAAAGCGAACGTAAAGCGTGCGTAGAGTTGTATCGGTGGTTGATAGAACTTGAGGGAATATTTGTCATACCTTTAGCTCCTCGTTGGGTTCGACACTCTTACTTGTCGAGAAAGGCTACAATTGATCCCCTATACTTGTGGGTTATCAGACCTACACACACACAAATAACTTTGCTCCCAAGGAGTACAAAGAGGTTGTCAATCTCTCCGACCTTGTAGTTTGCAACGGATCAAAACGCAAGCAGGAATAGTGATAGTGATTGCAACGGAAAAGTAAATGAAAGCAGTAAATGATGGAGATGTAAGCAATGGTGGTGATATGGACCTGAGTCACATGATGTTCACTAGTGATGTCTCTCTCCCAAAAGTTGATAAAAAAACTCTGCTTGGGTAAACAAATTACAGTTGGGCAATTGACAGAATTATAAATGCACAACAATGCTAATTATGCTACTTGAAAGTTAGAGGCTCAATAGTAATGCGCAGTACGCCAAGACAAGTAGACCATTTATTCATCAGCGTCTGCTTACTAATCATCCACCTTGAGATATCTATCCAGAACATCTCGCTGGTATTAAGATGCGAGCCCCACCCAAAGTGTAAACTCAAAGGCACAGACAACTGCATTAACGAACTATGCATAAGGTAAACAATCCTTGCAACCGTGGTCACAAGCACTGTTGTTTTCTCCCTGGTGGCAACAACACATCCCCTAGTCTCATGTTTCTGTCACTCAAGCTAGACATCAGGAAACATGAACCCACAATCATGCATAACGCTCCCCCTTGGAGTTACAATCTACTACTCGTCCAAAGCAATAAAGAGCAACGGAGAAGATGCATGAATCACTAAAGAACATAATATAAAAGGATAATCAAATATATAACTCATAACAATCTGAACATAATCTCATAATCCATCGGATCTCAACAAACCGAGCATAGCAATAGCATGAAAATTACATAGGTGCCTTGATCATGTAGGGCAGCTCACAAGGGCTAATCATTGAAGCACAAGATTGGAGAGAAGACATCACATAGATACTGGTCATGGACTCATGGTCCAAGGAGGACTACTCACAACACGTCCGGGAAGCGTCCATGGCGGTGGAGAAGCTCCCGGAGGTCAATCCTCCCTCTGGTAGGGTGCTGGGAAGAGGTCTCCTGACGTTCCCGATCTCGGAAGCGCTTGCTACCTCTTGAGCTTGCGTTGGTTTCCCTTGAAGAGGAAAGGGTGATGCAACAAAGTAGCTATAAGTATTCCCCTCAGTTTGACAACCAAGGTATCAATCCAGTAGGAGTATCAAGATGAGGCACCAATCTACCTGCGCAAAAACAAACAAACTTGCACCAACGCGATAAAGAGGTTGTCAATCCCTTCACGATTATTTGCAAGGTGAGATCTGAAGGTGAAAACTGCCACAAAGTAATTTCGTAGATCTGAATATATGATGTGAAGTAGACCCGGGGGCCATAGTGTTCACTAGAGGCTTCTCTCATGATAGCAAGTATTACGGTGGGTGAACGAATTATTGTCGAGCAATTGATAGAATCGCGCAAAGTCATGATGCTATCTAAGGCAATGATCATACATATAGGCATCACGTCCGATACAAGTAGACCGATACTTTCTGCATCTACTACTATTACTCCACACATCGACCGCTATCCAGCATGCATCTAGTGTATTGAGTTCATAACAAACAGAGTAACGCCTTAAGCAAGATGACATGATGTAGAGGGATAAATTCATGCAATATGATATAAACCCCATCTTTTACCCTTGATGGCAACAACACGATGCGTGCCTCGCTACCCTTTCTGTCAATGGGTGAGGACACCGCACGGTATGAACCCAAAACCAAGCACTTCTCCCATTGCAAGAATTATAGATCAAGTTGGCCAAACGAAACATATAACTCGAAGAGAATTACAAGGATAAGAAATCATGCATATAAGAGATTAGAGAAGACTCAAATAATATTCATAGATAATCTGATCATAAATCCACAATTCACCGGATCTCGACAAACACACCGCAAAAGAAAGTTATATCGGATAGATCTCCATGAAGATCATGGAGAACTTTGTATTGAAGATCCAAGAGAGAGAAGAAGCCATCTAGCTACTAGCTATGGACCCGAAGGTCTGTGGTGAACTACTCACGCGTCATCGGAGAGGCAATGGTGTTGATTAAGAAGCCCTCCGTGTCCGAATCCCCTCCGGCAGGGCACCAGAACGGTCCCCAGATGGGATCTTGCGGAGAGAGAAGCTTGCGGCGGCGGAAAAGTATTTTCGTGGCTCTCTTATTTGGTTTCGGGATTTTGAAGAATTTATAGGCGAAAGAGGTAGGGCAAAGGAGCCATGTGGGGCCCACAAGCCTGCCAGACGCCCCCCCCCCCGGCCGCGGCTAGGGTGCTTGTGACCTCCCCCAAGGTCTCCTGCCTTGGTTCTCAAGTCCCATGCATATCTTCTGTTATGGAAAAAATGATCCTGCAGGTTTTATTCCGTTTGGACTCCGTTTAATATTCTTTTCTGAAAAGGTCAAAAACATGGAAAAAACAAAAAACTGGCACTTGGCACTGAGTTAATAGGTTAGTCCCAAAAATGATATAAAATAGCATATTCATGCATATAAAACATCCAAAGTTGACATGATAATAGCATGAAACCATAAAAAAATTATAGATACGTTGGAGACGTATCAAGCATCCCCAAGCTTAACTCCTGCTCGTCCTCGAGTAGGGAAGTGATAAAGACCGAATTTTGATGTGGAATGCTACCTAACATATTTGTTCTTTGTAACTTCTTTCTTGTGGCATGAATGTTCAGATCCGTAAGATTCAAAACAATAGTTTACTATTGACATGAAAGCAATAATAATTCAAGCATACTAGCAAAGTAATCATGAACTTTTGAAATAACAAGGCCAAAGAAAGTTATCCCTACACAATCATATAGTCTCGCTATGCTCCATCATCCCCACACAACGAATTTAAATCATGCACAACCCCGGTATTGGCCAAGTGATTGTTTTCACACTGTTACTTTCTCAAACTTTTTCAACTCTCACGCAATACATGAGCGTGAGCCATGGATATAGCACTATAGGTGGAATAGAGTGTGGTGGAGGTTGTGAGGCAAAAAGGAGGAGATGGTCACATCGGCTCGGCGTATCAATGGGCTATGGAGATGCCCATCAATAGATATCAATGTGAATGAGTAGGGATTGCCATGCAACGGATGCACTAGAGCTAAAAGTGTATGAAAGCTCAAAAAGAAAACTAGTGGGTGTGCACCAACTTGCTTGCTCACGAAGACCTAGGGCAATTTTGAGGAAGCCCGTCATTGGAATATACAAGCCAAGTTATAAAATGAAAATTCTCACTAGTATATGGAAGTGACAAAACAAGAGACTCTCTATCATGAAGAACATGGTGCTATTTTGAAGCACAAATTTGGAAAAAGATAGTAGCATTGTCCCTTCTCTCTTTTTCTCTCAATTGTTTTTTGTTTGGGCTCTTTGGCCTCTTTTTTTCATTTTTTGGTGGGCATCTTTGGCCTCTTTTTTTTATTTCCTCACATGGGACAATGCTCTAATAATGATGATCACCACACTTTTATTTACTTACAACTCAATACTTAGAACAATGATGACCCTATATGAAATGCCTCCGGCAGTGTACCGAGATGTGCAACGATCTAGCTTAGCGTATGGCGTTGAAACAGCTCGCTAGCTATCTTACGGTCATGCAATGGCAATATGAAAGTAACGACACATGTCATGAGACGGAACGGTGGGAGTTGCATGGCAATATATCTCGGAATGGCTATGAAAATGCCATAATAGGTAGGTATGGTGGCTGCTTTGAGGAAGGTATATGGTGGATTTGTGCACCGGCGGAAGTTGCGCGGCACTAGAGAGGCTAGCAATGGTGGAAGGATGAGAGTGCATCTATACCATGGACTCACATTAGTCATGAAGAACTCATATACTTATTGCAAAAGTTTTATTAGTAATCAAAACAAAGTGATAAACGCATACTCCTAGGGAAAGGGTTGGTAGGTGTTACCATCGCGCGATCCCGACCGCCACACAAAGGATGAGAATCAATAAATCAATTATGCTCCCACTTCCTAACATAGTGGTTCACCGTACGTGCATGCTACGGGAATCACTAACCTCAACACAAGTATTTCTATATTCACAACACCCTACTAATATAACTCTAATATTACCATATCCATATCTCAAAACTAATTGTTAGGAATCGAACTTCTCTTACTGATCAATGCATTTGAATATGGAAGTTTCTATTATATCATGTTTGGATGCCTATCATATTTAGGACTAATTTCATATCACACGCCAATTACCAAATTATTTAGAGAGAGCACTCTCAAAATGGTATAAGTGAAGATCGAGAGTTTTTATTTCTACAAAATATGACACCGCCATGCTCTAAAAGATTTAAGTGAAGCACTAGAGAAAAATTATCTAGCTCAAAATATATAAGTGAAGCACGTGCGAGCTAAATTGCCTAACTCAAAAGATATAAGTGAAACTCATTGAGTATTCTAACAAATTCACGATGAGTGCATGTCCCTCTCAAAAAAGGTGTGCAGCAAGGATGATTGTGACAAAACAAAAAGCAAAAACTCCAATAATACACGACGCTCCAAGCAAAACACATATCATGTGGTGAATAAAAATATAGCTCCAAGTAAGGTTACCGATGGATTGAAGACGAAAGAGGGGATGCCTTCCCGGGGCATCCCCAAGCTTAGACTTTTTGGTGTCCTTGAATTTGGCTTGAAAAACTTGAAAAACTTCACAACACAAAACTTAAACAGAAACTCGTGATATCATTAGCATAACAAAACAAACCACCAACTCTTTAGGTACTGTAATAAACTTGATTTCTATTTAGATTGGTGTTATATTACTGTATTCTCACTTCTGCATGGCTAGTACCCCCCGATACTAACCATAGTTTCATCAAAATTAGCAATCAACACAACAAAGACAGAATCTGTCAAAAACAGACCAGTCTGTAGCAATCTGTATACTTCGTATACCTCTGCTATCCCAAAAATTCTGAACAATTATGACAATTAGCACAATGCGCATATCAAACAGAAGCAAAAATAATAAACTCAAAATCTCTTTCTGGATAGAAATTAAAAATAATTTGGTGAGCACAAAGTTTCTGTCTTTTTTCAGCATGATTAAACAACTATCACCAAAACTGATCATAAAGGTTCTACTTGGCACAAGCACAAACTAAAACATAAAAAACACAATCATAACAGAATTATGATGGGGTGGACACAATAAAACATAAAGCAAAAAGCAAAAAATAAATTCATTGGGTTGCCTCCCAACAAGCGCTATCGTTTAACGCCCTTAGCTAGGCATAAGACGATAGAATCAAGTATCGTCATCTTTTGTGCTCAAACCATAAGTAGCACTCATCATGGACTCATAAGGCAATCTTAATTTATTTCTAGAAAAGTGTTCCATGCCCTTATTTAATGGAAATTGAAATCTATTATTCCCTTCCTTCATATCGATAACAACACCAATAGTCCTAAGGAAAGGTCTACCGAGAATGATGGGACATGTTGGATTGCAATCAATATCAAGCACAATGAAATTTACGGGCACATAGTTCCTATTTGCAATAATAAGAACATCAATTATCTTTCCCATAGGTTTCTTAATAGTAGAATCCGCAATATGCAAATTAAGAGAGCACTCATCAATCTCATTGAAGCCTAGAACATCACATAAAGACTTTGGAATAGCGGAAACACTAGCACCCAAATCACACAAAGCATTGCATTCATAATTTTTAGTCTTGATTTGGTAGTAGGTTCCCACTCATCATGAATTTTTCTAGGAATAGATATCTCCAACTCAAGTTTCTCTTCAAGAGATTTCATCATAGCATCAACGATATGATCGGTAAAGGCCTTATTTCGACTATAAGCATGTGGAGAGTTTAGCATGGATTGTATCAAATAAATACACTCAATCAAAGAGCAACTATAATAATTAAATTCCTTGAAGTCCAAAGTAGTAATTTCCTCACTACTCAAAGTTTTGATATCCTCTACTCCACTTCCAGTATTTTTAGCATCAAGATAAGTGGACTCTGAATCATTGGGGCGTTTCTCAACCAAAGTGGATTCATATACAGCCCCATCATCATTAGGATTGACATTAGAAAACAAGGATTCAATAGGAGTCACACCAAGCACTTTAAGATCTTCGTGATTCTCATCACGAGAACACGCCTTTTTAAGCCATTCATGTCTAGCACGAATTTGGGCAGTTATTTCTTTACTCTCATGCATGGAAACACGCATAGCTTTCAAAGTTTCATCCATATTAATCTTGGGAGGAGCACATATCAATTTCAAAGCATCAATATCAAGAGACGTTGTATCAACGGTCCTAGCCAAGTCATCAATTTTGAGCAGTTTTTCTTCTATGGACGCATTGAAAATCTTTTGCGAGTTGATAAACTCTTTAATATTACTCTCAAGTTCAGAGGGTAATTTATTGTAATTTCCATGAGCATTGTTGTAGGAATTTCCAAAGTTATTAGAGGGATTACTAGGAAAAGGCCTAGGATTAAAGTTACCTCTATAAGCATTGTTGTTGCCAAAATTATTCCTACCAACAAAATTAACATCCAAACTTTCATTGCAATTCTCAATCAAGGAAGACAAAGGCATATCATTTGGATCTCGAGGAGAACCTTTACTAGCAAACAACTTCATTAACTCATCCATCTTAGCACTCGAAGAGTTAATTTCTTCTATAGCATGCACTTTTTTACTAGTAGGTGACCTTTCAGTGTGCCATTGAGAATAGTTTGTCATGATATTATCTAGGAGTTTTGTGGCTTCTCCTAGTGTGCTTTCCATAAAAGTTCCACCAGAGGCAGAATCCAAGATATTTCTAGAAGCAAAATTCAAACCAGCATAGAAAATTTGTATAATCATCCAAAGACTCGGGCCATGAGCGGGACAATTTCTAATCATCAATTTCATTCTCTCCCAAGATTGTGCAACATGTTCATGATCTAGTTGCTTAAAATTAATGATATCATTACAGAGAGAGATAACCTTAGCCGGTGGAAAATACTTGGAAATAAAGGCATCTTTACACTTGTTCCATGAATCAATACTATTTTTGGGTAAAGATGAAAACCAAGTTTTTGCTTGATCTCGTAATGAGAACGGAAATAGCTTCAATTTAATCATAGCATTATCCACATCTTTCTTATTTTGCATATCGCATAACTCAATGAAGGTATTAAGATGGGATGCGACATCTTCAGTGGGAAGGCCGAAAAATTGCTCTTTCATAACAAGATTCAGCAAGGCAACATTAATTTCATATGATTCCGCACTAGTGGCGGGAGCAATCGGAGTACTAATAAAATCATTATTATTAGTATTCGAGAAGTTACACAATTTGGTGTTTTCAGACATGGTGACTTAGCAAGCACACAAGCACACAAGCAAACAGAAAGCAAGCGAAAGAAAAGGGCGAACGAAAAAGGCTAATATTTTTGTAAATTTTGATTTTTCAGAAGTGGGGGAGAGGAAAACGAGAGGCAAAAGGCAAATAATGTAAATTCAAGAGATGAGTTTGTGATAGTTACTTGGATATGCTTCACTTGAATACTCCCTGGCAGCGGCGCGAGAAATCCTTCTTGCTACCTCTTGAGCTTGCGTTGGTTTTTCCATTGAAGAGGAAAGGGTGATGCAGCAATGTAGCGATAAATATTTCCCTCAGTTTGAGAACCAAGGTATCAATCCAGTAGGAGTATCAAGATAAGGCACCAATGTACCTGCGCAGAAACAAACAAACTTGCACCCAACGCGATAAAGGGGTTGTCAATCCCTTCACGATTATTTGCAAGGTGAGATCTGAAGGTGAAAAGGGCAACAAAGTAATTTTGTAGATCTGAATATATGATGTGAAGTAGACCTGGGGGCCATAGTGTTCACTAGATGCTTCTCTCATGAAAGCAAGTATTACGGTGGGTGAACGAATTACTGTTGAGCAATTGATAGAATCGCGCGAAGTCATGATGATATCTAAGGCAATGATCATACATATAGGCATCACGTACGAGACAAGTAGACCGATACTTTCTCCATCTACTACTATTACTCCGCACATCGACCGCTATCCAGCATGCATCCAGTGTATTGAGTTCATAACAAACAGAGTAACGCCTTAAGCAAGATGACATGATGTAGAGGGATAAATTCATGCAAATATGATATAAACCCCATCTTTTTACCCTTGATGGCAACAACACGATGCGTGCCTCGCTACCCTTTCTGTCATCGGAGAGGCAATGGTGTTGATGAAGGAGCCCTTCGTGTCCGAATCCCCCTCTGGCAGGGCACAAGAACGGTCCCGAGATGGGATCTTGCGGACACAGAAGCTTGCGGCGGCGGAAAAGTATTTTCGTGGCTCTCTTCTTTGGTTCCGAGATTTTAGAGAATTTATAGGCGAAAGAGGTAGGGCAAAGGAGCCACGTGGGGCCCACAAGCCTGAAAGGCGCGCCCCCCAGGCCGCGGCTAGGGGGCTTGTGACCTCTCCCAAGGTCTCCTGCCTTGGTTCTCAAGTCCCATTCGTATCTTCTGTAATGGAAAAAATCATCCTTCAGGTTTTATGCCGTTTGGACTCCGTTTAATATTCTTTTATGAAAAAGGTCAAAAAACACGGAAAAAACAAAACTGGCACTTGGCACTGAGTTAATAGGTTAGTCCCAAAAATGATACAAAATAGCATATTCATGCATATAAAACATCCAAAGTTGACATGATAATAGCATGGAACCATAAAAAATTATAGATACGTTGGAGACGTATCAGCGCTGCGGCGGCGGAATGACGTCAGCTGTGCTTCCCTGGCAATGGCTCCAGAAAAGTGTTGATCCTGCAATGTCTAGTGTTAGCTAGACGAATGCTTATAACAACTAACCTTCTCCTGCAACGGCACCAGAAGAATGCTGATAGCACCCCCGGCAATGAAACGGGAAGAATGTTGTTGATGGCCCACCAGTGCGTGGGTTCGCAACAGTTTTTGAGGGTAGAGTATTCGACCCAAATTTGTAGGTAAACTTTGGAGGTGAGAGTATACTCTCAAGTATTAGCAGCTGAATTTGTCAGATTCAACCACACCTGAAAGATTAGTATCTGCAAGCACAATAGTAACATCAAAGTAGTAACAGCGAAGTTGCGGGTGTCGGCAGTGTAACGAGCAATAGCAGTGGCAAGGAACAGCAGCAGTGACAGCAGTAGCAAGTAGCAACAGTAGCAAGCGACAGTAGTAGCAACAGTAGCAGCAGAGCAAAGCAAGTAACAATAGTAGCAACACTAGTAGCAGCAGCAGAGCAGGACAAGTAACAGCAGTGGCAACAGTAGTAGCAGCAGAGCAAGTCCAGTAACGGCAGTAGCAACAGTAGTAGCAGCAGAGCAAGACAAGTAACGACAGTAGCAACAGTAGTAGAAGCAGAGCAAGACAAGTAACGGCAGTAGCAACAGTAGGACAAACTCGTAGGCATTGGGTCGATGATTTGTTTGGATGATATTCATCATGCAACAGCTATAACACGGAGAGATATGTGGCTAGCTCCCGTTTGTCAATGTGATGTAGGCATGCATTCCGTGTGTCGTCATACGTGCTTAGGGAAAAGAACTTGCATGACATCTATTGTCCATCCCTCCCGTGGCAGGGAGGTCCAAAAGGAAACTATGGGATATTAAGGTTCTCCTTTTAATAAAGAACCGGACCAACGCATTAGCACTTGGTGAACACATGAAACTATGGTCATCACCGGGAGTGGTTCCGGTTATGTCACTCCGGGGTTGCCGGATCATAACACATAGTAGGTAACTACAACTTGCAAGATCAGATCTAAAACACACATATATTGGTGACAACATAATAATTTCAGATCTGAAATGATGGCAAGCATTAAGCATGGCAAAGTAGTAGCAACATCAAATCTTAGAACATAGTGGATACTAGGGATCAATACCCATCAAAACTAACTCGATTACATGATAGATCTCATCCTACTCATCACCGTCCAGCGAGCCTACGAATAGATTACTCACGTACGACGAAGAGCTTCATGGAATTGGAGAGGGAAGTAGGTTGATGATGACGATGGCGACGATTTCCCCTCTCCGGAGCCCAATACGGACTCCAAATCTGTCCTCCAGATGAAGAACAGGTGGTGGCGGCGCCTCCGTATCGAAAACGCAACGAGAACTTCTCTTCTTATTTTTTCTGGGACGAAAGACAACTTATAGAGCTGGAGTTGGGGGCGGCAGGTGCCTGTGGGCCCCACAAGCCTGCCCACCACCACCAGGGCGGTGGTGGCAGATTAGGGGCTTGTGTCCCACTGGCCCACCCCCTCAGGTGGATCCTGGCGCAAGTATTTTTGATATTTCCAAAACTGCTCCCCCTAAATTTTCACGACGTTTGGAGAACTTTGATTTGTGCACAAAAATAACACCAAGGCAATTCTGCTGAAAACAGCGTCAGTCCAGGTTAGTTCCATTCAAATCATGCAAATTATAGTCCAAAACAAGGGCAAAAGAGTTTGGAGAAGTAGATACGTTGGAGACGTATCAACTCCCCCAAGCTTAAAACCTTGCTTGTCCTCAAGCAACTCAGTTGACAAACTGAGAGAGAAAGAAAAACTTTGACAAAGTCTGTTTGATCTTGTTGTTGCAACTATGTCTAACTCATAACCAGAATTTCAGCAAGATCACAAGTTAACCACAGAAGCAAATGACACAAAGGTCTCACGGTAAACTAATATCAATTTCATAATCGGCTAACGAGCAAATAATAATGAGTTTCAAATACCAACACTTCAATCAAAACAAGCATGAAGCAATATGAATAGGTGGTATCTTGCTAGCTCTTTCTGAGACCGCAAAACATAAATGCAGAGCACTTTCAAAGATCAAGGGCTGACTAAACATTGTAATTCATAGCAACAAAGATCCATTCATAGTCATACTCAATATCAATCAACAGCAAAGCATAAAAATGACATAGGTGCTCTCTAATTGGTGCTTATATAAGAGGAGGATGACTCGACAGGAAAATAAATAGACAGGCCCTTCGCAGAGGGAAGCATTGATTTGCAGAGGTGCCAGAGCTCAAGCTTTGAAAACAGAGATAATAATTTTGGGTGGCATACTTTCATTGTCAACGCAATGACCAAGAGTTCTCAATATCTTCCATGCTACTCATGCTATAGGCGGTTCCCAAACAGAAAAGTAAAGTTTTAACTCCCCCACCACCAATCAATCACACTCCACGGCTAGCCGAATCCTCGGGTACCATCCATACTAACATCAATCTGGGGGGAGTCTTGTTTTACAGTTATGTTTTCGATTTAAGCATGGAACTGGGCATCCCAAATACCGGCCCCTTTCTCGTGAAGGACTGTGAATAAACACATGTCGAGAATAACACTCCTAGCATGGAAGATAACAATAGCCCTCTGTCACCACATGAGCGGTTCGGGCATGCAAAACAGATTTATTTCTTGAAGATTTAGAGAATGGCACATGCAAATTTACTTGGAACGGCAGGTAGATACTGCAAATAGGTAGGTATGGTGGACTCTCATGGAAAAACTTTTGGGTTTATGGAAGTGGATGCACAAGCAGTATTCCGCTTAGTACAAGTGAAGTCTAGCAAAAGACTGGGAAGCGACCAACTAGAGAGCGACAACAGTCATCAAGATGCAATGAGTGTGACTAACATTGAATGCAACCATGAACAGGATATAAATCACCATGAACACGAACATCATAGAGGCTATGTTGATTTTGTTTCAACTACATGCATGAACATGCGCCAAGTCAAGCCACTTGAAACATTCAAAGGAGAATACCATCATATCATACTACATCATAGTCATCTCAAAATATATGTTGGCAATCAAGACAAACCATTATAAGCTCTCAGCTAAATAAGCATGGCATCAGAAACTATGATCTCTAAGTTGTCATTGCAAACATGGTTCTCTCACAACAAAGCTAAATCTGGGTCGACAAGCTAGTCATATTTACAAAAACAAAATAGATAGAGTTCATACCAGCTTTTCAGTCTCAGTCACTTCATCATATACCATCATTGTTGCCTTTCATTTGCACGATCGAACGATGAAGACGATAATAAACGCATTGGACTAAGCTGAATCTGCAGGCAAACACAAAGGAGAAGACAAAATAATATGGCTCTTTGAAAGCTAAACAGGTAAGCATGTAAGAACCACTAAGCATTATAAGCAATATCTTCTACCTTGACACAAAGAAAAAAAGGAAAGCTATTTACACGGGAAAGCTCCCAACAAGCAAAAGAAGAAAGAAAAATCTTTTTGGGTTTTCTCAAAAGGACACAAAACAAGAAAAGAAGAAAACAAAAAGAAACTAGCATGGATAATACAGTGGCAAAGTGTAAACACCAGCTAACAAAATGAAAGCATAAGCATGAATGTAAAGTCGATGAGAACACGTACTCCCCCAAGCTTAGGCTTTTGGCCTAGCTTGGTCTACTCCCAAGGTGGGAAATAACCAGCTCCAGGATACCCCGGAGCAGACTGTGGATGTCACTGCTGTGTGAGCTCCTCTGGCTCCCACTGATAAACTGGTGTCTTGTACTCGACTGGCGGCTCGGGCGCGAGCGCCTGTGGTTGGGCCAAGCCCCAATATGCGTAGATGTCCGCGGGCATAATAGTGTACCTACCTGCATGAAAATCAAACAAAGAAGGAGCAGGCAAAGTAATAGTCTCTCGAGTACCCTGACTAAACATGAGGTTATAAATCATCCGTCTACTAGCATCTCTATCCAGAAAATCATGGCGAACCATGCTGTCATAATCCAGATATCTCTGGTTTCTCCCACAGTTATACTGGAGACAAAGTCTCTGACCGAAGACTTAGGAGGATCAATAACACTACCCCCATCGGGTATCTTGCAAATCCTATTGAAATCCTCCAGACCCACGGTATAGGATTTATCGTACAGATCAAACAGTATGGATGACTCATGGCCAGCTAAAAATTTAAATCTACGCACAAAAAAGGCAGTGAGCATAGCATACTGTTCACATTTATCTGAGAGGAATTCGTCTAACCCGGCATTGCGGACAAGTGCATCAAACTCATCCTTGAAGCCTGCTTCGATCATGAACTCATCGGAAGGCCATTCACATGGTTGCACCGGTGCGTCCCTTAGATGAAAAGGTTCGGGCTCCCGAAAAGAGAGACGGGGGCCCTTCTTACTTTAGGAACCACCATGAAACTTCCTCCTGAACATAATTTCCTTTTGCTGAATTTTTTGAAGTTCAAGAGAGAAGTGAATGAGGACCAACCATACCTTGTAGCAACTACTCCTACTAGTGTCTAGTGACTGTATCACGCGCTAAAACTACTTGGGACCAGCTAAAATCAACTTTTCTAGCTCAAGAACAGGGTCAACAAGGTAGCAAGAGTTCGCGAAGGATAAAGCACTAGAGCAAAAACTAATTGGACCAATGGAGGAGTCACTTACCAAGGAGCAATTTCCCCAAAACAGTTCGGAGAATGGTGCTTTGAGCAAGGAGATCGAAAATCACAGCCAAATGAGCAAGAACATGGGTTTGAGCTACGAAACAATTTTTTCTGGAGGTGGAAGAAGAGGCTGGGAGCTGGAATGAGTGGAGGGGATGCCTGTGGGCCCCACAAGCTTGCACCCCGCCACCAGGGGGGTAGGTGGCGGTGGGGGGGTTTGTGGCCCACTGGTCAAGCCCCCTGACCAGCTCTAAGGCCCAGAAATTTTCAAAAATTCCAGAAAAAATCAAACTAAATTTTCAGGACCATCGGAGAACTTTTATTTTCGAGGTATTTTTCTCTGGGACGCTAAAACAGAAAACAGGAAAAGCTAAACTAATTCTATCATTTTCTTCTAAGCAAAACAAAATGAAGACTCAAAATAGAGGTATGTGACTCTCTGATTCATCCGTTTCATGGTCATCGAAAGAAATCCGTCAATGGGATTGATCAAGTCCTTATGACAAAACCTTCTCGAATCACAAGAGAGAACGGAGAATTTTCGAATAGCCACTAAGTCACCTCAATGGGGATATGTATCTCCCCAACAAGCAAATCATACTTCATCTTAACACGAGGAATAGGGCATTCAAAGCTCCCAATGAGAATCGATGAAGTCTTTTCGATAGCATTGATGCAATGTACTGGATATCTTTTCTTCGGAAAGTGCACTGTGTTCTCATTACCGTTGACATGGAAAGTGGCATTGTCTTTGTTGCAATCTATAACAGCCCCTGCGGTGTTTAAGAAGGGTCTTCCGAGGATGATAGCCATGGCATCATCCTCGGGAATATCCAAGATAACAAAGTCTGTTAAGATAGTGGTGTTAGCAACCACAACAGGCACATCCTCGCAAATGCCGATAGGGAAAGCAGTTGATTTGTCGGCCATTTGCAGAGAAATTTCAGTGGGTGTCAACTTGTCCAATTCAAGTCTACGATAAAGAGAAAGCGGCATAACACTAACACCGGCTCCAAGGTCACATAAGGCAGTTCTTACGTAGTTTCCTTTAATGGAGCAAGGTATAGTGGGCACTCCGGGATCACCAAGTTTCTTAGGAGTTCCACCTTTGAAAGTGTAATTGGCAAGCATGGTGGAGATCTCAAGATCTGGTATCTTCCGTTTATTAGTCACGATATCTTTCATGTACTTGGCATACGGAGACATTTTGAGAATATGAGTTAACCGCATCTGCAGAAAGACGGGTCTTATCATCTGAACGAAGCGCTCAAAATCCTCATCATCCTTTTTCTTGGATGGCTTAGGAGGAAAGGGCATAGGTCTCTGAACCCATGGCTCTCTTTCTTTACCATGATTCCTAGCAGTGAAGTCATTCTTGTCGTACTTCTTAGGTTGTGGGTTATCAGGATTAACCGTAGGTTCAATCTCCACATCCTCATCATGGCTAGGTTGAGCATTGTTATGAACATCACTGTCCACATAGTCACCAGGTTCATGTTCATCACCTGATTGTGTTTCTGCATCAGACGCAGAAATATCATTAGGTTCTTCAAGTGTGACAGTATTTGGCAAACTGGCATGCAGGTTTCTATCACCCTTCTTCTTCTCCTTAGGATGACTAGGTGTATCAGCATTGATTCCTTGAGAATCTTGATCAATTATCTTAGGATGACCTTGTAACGACCAAGATGCGGTCCTTTCCGATCTGGGGTCGAGGCCCCCGAATAGGAAAGAAGCGCATGTGAGCGTTTCGCAAGCAAGTAACATAGCACAAATAATAATAAAAGTAGACAATTCGGGATTCAAATGTCTTCTTTTTAATAACTCAGAGTACATCACAGATACAACCAAGGTAGTTCCGCTACAGACTACAAAACATGGGAATGCTATGCTACCCTGCCTGCAGGCCCACGATCACGACCACGCCTCAGTCCTCTGGATAGTTCACGTAGAGGCGGTCTGTCTCCTCGTCGTACTACCACGCCAGCTGGGTGCCGTCGGGATCATCTGTCTGTGGGGTACCTGTACCTGCTGGGAGTTTCGGAGGAATCCGTGAGCCACGGGGACTCAGCAATCTAAGACCTTGGTGCCAGAACTAGTCATGTTATTAGGTAGGATAAGGATGAAGTGTATAAGGCTGCAACATCCTATGCTTGATTAAGTGGCTAACTTACGCAAAGTAGAAGTGAAGGTGGTCTACACTAGCGGTCGGGATTACTTGATCTCTAGGTGATGCTGAACACCTACCTACGGCATTCATAACCCCACCGTGTTCCCGGTCGAAGAGAGATCTTCGAAGGGACAGTCACGGTTACACACACAGTTGGCAATTTTATTAGCTTATGTTTAAGTTCTCTAATACTGGATGTTAACAAAATATTCCAAGTTGCCACATAACCGCGGGCACGGCTTTCCGAAAGATTAAACCCTGCAGGGGTGCTCCAACTAGTCCATCACAAACGAACACAGGCCGCAAAGGCATCCTCTATCACGAATCTCGTGATCTCGTCGGATTCCTTAGAGGAAAACCTCAACTCTGGGGGAAACCAAAGCTTCACTCAGATTCCTATACGCAACCTATACCGCTAAGGTAAGACAAGGCTAGCAGGACCTCCCGACGTGTCGACGACCCTGATAAGAGCCGCGTATCTCAGTCTCAGGACACGCCGGGTGGAACTAGCTACATGTACCAAACCTCAAGTTTCCTTGTGGTGGCCCCGCAAGCAGACCAGTTGGACCAACACTCATGAGGAGCACTGGCCCGGGTTGTTGATTAAATTCCTCGGGGTAGCTATTCCCTATGCAGTTTATTATTAAGTGATTAACAAATTAACACCAATGTTGGGTCCTGCCGGACAAGCCTTAGCACTACGCGATTTATCAAGGGGGTCCCCATAACAACCCCGAACGTGTTAGGAGCGATCATTATGGAATCAAACACCGGTAACCGGTAACCGGTAACTAAGGCGGCAATAACGGAACAAAGCACCCGGCAAAAGGCTAGGCCTCCCGTCATTTATCAAGTATATAGGTGCATTAATTAATTAACATAATTTAAGATAATGATATCAAGCTCATGTTATCACATGAGTCAAAGCACCTGCATCTAGCAACGCTAATATTAGTAGGTGGGCAAAGCCTACTTAGCCATACGAGTTATGCTGGGAAGGGATCAGTGTAATGGGCTCATAGCATTTGAAGAGGCAATTTAATTTCAGTGGTAGGCAGCGAGAAATATGACATGGAAACGAAACTAGCATAACAAGTCTAGAGATGGAATCAAGGTCATATCATCTTGCCTGTGATATCCTCAGCTTGGAATGGTTCTGGTTCGTCCTGCACGTACTCTCCTGACTCCACGTATTCGTTCTCCGATCCCGGTGCTACCCAACACGAGAATAACAACAATGAACAGCAGCACCACAAGATGCAACAATCACATGATGCATGAGATGAAAAAAAATGGGCATGCATCACTAATTCAATCACTAGCACAAGCAAATTAAACTACTGCAAGTTACTGGACAGAACTGTACACTAAGCTATTTTGACATGCATGAGGATGGCATGAACAGATGCGGCTCGTGAAAACAATGCAATACCATATAAAGAACATTGCAAACGGAGCTACGGATCAACGGGAATCAACGAAACAAGATATGAAGCTCTACGTGGAAGATTCAACACCACACCCACAATTGGCACAGATCTGGTATTCCCAGGTTGCCAAGACATAAAAAAAGCCATCATGGATGGAATGGAGCAAGGAAGAACACCACAACATCCCCTAAGCACACACAATGATCAAAATGACAAAACTACGTAATCTGCCATAATCTGCATCTTAGCTCTTTGGGAGCTACATGCAACATAGCTATAGGCCTCCAAACATGACAAATAATATATGTGGTTGTTGCCAACCAAGAACACTACAAGCACCAGCAATAATCACAGCAAAAGTAATTAAACTCTAGAAGATACAAGGCCACAAACTTTCCCAAAACCATCAGATCTCAGGGACTTGGTGAAAATTCCTGCACCTGAGTTTCTGTCTTTGTTCTGAAGCTTTTTGACAGCAATCAAAACACAACCTACTGGACTCCAAATGATTTGAAAATTGACAGGGAGCTTCAAAAACATATAAGGTCCAAAATCCTAGCAATGAACTAAGGCTAGTTCTCAATACAATGACCAGCACATCCTCATCTATAAGAGAAGAAAATGTTTCCAGAATCCCAGACTTAGTGAAATTTCAGATTTCATTAAACTCGACTTTTTCAGCCACATGCCCACTTTGTCTAGGCATAGGTTGCACACACATAACACCAAGTGATAAATGACACCATTATGGTGTAGAGCAAAACCCCTACTACTATCACACAAAAAACTCATGCCCTTGGGCTTCACCTATTCCATGGAATCAAGGAACAAACTTGCAACAAAACTGAATATGTCAACTCCATAAAGTTTCTTAATGGCAAAACAAACTTCACCACTGGATTTCTTGGGAGATTCTACCCCAAAATCATCTATAATATGTGGACACTTACTTGGAACAAGTGGCCACAAATTAAGGAAGAGGAAACTACTCCAAATCATGCCTAGTAATTAGTGCATCATTTCATGTAGTTCCTACTAAGACAATAACTACAGAGGTTGTGTTCATGTGCACAATGACAAAGTGACATGGGGGTTTGAACCCCATGTTTGTGTCATGCACATCAACAACACAAATACTACTCACTAAGCCACCCCACACACACAACCTATTGCAAACATCAATTGCTAGTACCTACAACAAAGAAGAATCTACACATGCTATATCTACACTTGCTAATATATTCCTAGGATCAACTACTAAGAAGCATCACTATACCACACACTCACATGTGGCCAACACCATGTGAATACACATACACCACTCCAATGAACACACACATGCACACATGATATGGCACCTCTTATTGCAGCATAGGATAAAAAAATGCCAAGCCATGTAAGGATTGTGGCACAAGTATGGCATCAAGCAAAGAGGCAAGAAAGAAAAAATAACATGAAGGAAAAAATAAGATAAAAGGGGCACACTGGGTTTCGAACTCAGAACCCACTGGTGCACAAGTTCTAACCGTGCCACTCTGCTACTGGTATACTATCGACAGATCATAGGGGAACAGGCAGGTTAAGGCTGCCTGCTGGAGCTTCTACTACCAAATCGTTGGAAAAAAATACTGCAAAAAGGGGTGGTGTGCCGCATGGGACTCGAACCCTGCACCTGACGGCAAACCAACAGAGACAACACCACTGTGCTACGAGACGTTTACTGACAAAAGGAAGGTCTGAATCTAGGTGAGCTACTACGCTGCGCGCTCTGCTCTGCACCGAGATGCACCGGCGACAGGAAGGCCACCGTGGCTCCCTGCTGGGACACCGTGGCACCTCGTACACCTCCTCTACACTACTGTCGGCTGCAACCCGGAGCTAGCTCTCTCCACCTAGCTACACCACGAGCACAACAAGGTACAAACGCACATCCTCTACCTACGGTACTGCTCGGGTCAGGAACGCCCCTGCAACACAGATCGCCGGCTCCTTCGAGGGAGAAGGGAGGAGGAGGCAAACCTGCTCACCTCGGGAAGAAGATGGGGCTACCGGACAGCTCAGAGAAGAAACCGGAGGGAAGACGTCGATCGGAGGAGCTCCCTGCTGCAGGTCGTCGTGGAGGAAGAAGATCACCACGGCCTAGGCGGTGGCGAGCCCCTAGACGTCGAGGAGGGCGTCCCACGACCTCAGCGACGGCGGGAACGGAGTGCGGGGCGATCTCCCGTGCCCCTGGACATAGATGCCGGTGCCGGAGTCAACGGGAGGCAGGGGATCGTCGGCGGAGGACGGCTCTCTCTCTCTGCTACCCTAGTCTACAGAGACTTACCGGGGGAGGGGAGAAGAGAGATGGGGGAGATGGCGGCGGCGCGGAGAGGGGGGCGCGGAACCCTAGGGAAAAAGGCACGAACGCCCAGGTACTTATGGGACCTCGACGGGACGGTGCCGTCATGCCTCCCGCGTTCCTTCTCTCTGTAGCTCCAACGGAAAGCGCACATGCAGGTGACGGCTTTAGCGAAAGAAGAAGGAGGCGCGGGGTGGGTTGCTGTCGCGAGGGGGAGAGGAGGCGTTGGGCCTCTCTGAGTGGGAGGAAGCCCACCAGAGAAAAAAAAAATAGAGAAAACAACCCTCGACATGTTATTATCTAATTAGATTAATTACAGAGAAAGGAAAAGGCCCACAGGACTAACTACTGATTATAAAATCAAAACAAAAATGCCCCTGGATCTGAAAATACATAAGCTTTTTAAATAAAATGTAAAAGGAATTTTATGGGGCAATTAAATAAATACAAAACAGCAATTATAATAACTTTTTTTGTGATTTATTGCACCTTTAGAACACCTAACAAAACACCAAATCTTGCACAACATAATACCCACAATATTTAGTAAACAGAGGACATTTTAAAACCAGGTAAAGAGCAAGTGAAATTTTGAGCTTGGGAATAAAAGAGAGAAAAGGTTTGAAACTAACAAGGGGGTTTGAAAACAATGTCAAGCACCACACTCCACTACTTCACACCACATCATCACATGTGCATCAACACATGAAATCACAAGACCACAAAATCACACCTAGCAAGATCACATGCAATCATAACATGACATAGAACCATAAGGTATGGCATGGATGCATGCATGCAAAAGAAGAACACAAGGTGACACATGAAATCTTACATGCATAGATAACTCTCATGACAATGTCAAGGTGGTCCCACATGGAAGGTTACAAAAAGGGAAAGCTTTACACTTGGGGCACTACAGACCTTCAGGATACAAAGGTTCCTGAGTTATTTTGCCTCCTCTAGTAATGACTCTGACAGGGTTGTCATTCAATTCATTGAGCAGATCATTCTGAGCTTTAAGTACTTGTTCTACCTGAGTAGTAATCATAGAGGCATGTTTACTCAGAAGCTTCAGAGCATTGACATTTCAGTCTACACAAGCACTTAAATGGCTAAGCATACGAGTACTTTGTTCCAAATGTCTGCTAACATAATCATTGAAACTCTGTTGTTTGGCAACAAAGTTGTCAAATTCATCAAAGCATAGTCTAGCAGGTTTATCAAAAGGAATATCACTCTCATCAAACCTACGCAGAGAATTCACTTCTACTACCTGTATCGGGTTATCGAGATCGTGGATCTCTTCGATAGGTGGTAGATTTTTGACATCTTGACATCTAATGCCTTTCTCTTGCATAGATTTCTTGGCTTCTTGCATATCTTCGGGACCGAGGAATAGAATACCTCTTTTCTTAGGAGTTGGCTTAGGAGGTGGTTCAGGAATAGTCCAATCATTATCGTTGATCAAGAGGTTATTCAGCAGGGTCTCAGCTTGTTCTACAGTTCGTTCCCTAAAAACACAACCGGCACAACTATCTAGGTAGTCTCTAGAGGCATCAGTAAGTCCATTATAGAGAATATCAAGTATCTCGTTCTTCTTAAGAGGGTGATCAGGCAAAGCATTATGTAGCTGGCGAGCCTCCCCCAAGCTTGTGGAAGACTCTCTTCTTGGAGTTGGGCAAAGTTGTATATTTCCTGCAAGGAAGCTTGCTTCTTATGGGCAGGGAAATATTTCTCACAGAAGTAATAGACCATCTCCTGGGGACTAGCACACATCCAGGAGCAAGAGTGGTGAACCAGGCTTTAGCGTCATCCTTTAGAGAGAAAGGAAACAGCTTAAGGATATAGTAGTGGCGGATCTTCTCCTCATTAGTGAAAGGTTGGCTATTTCGGATAGTTTGGCAAGATGGGCTATAACCATCTCAGACTCATAACCGTGAAAAGGATCAGATTCGACTAGAGAGATTATCTCAGGGTCGACAGAGAATTCATAATCATTATCGGTGACAAAGATAGGCGAAGTGGCAAACTTCGGATCATTTCTCATCCTAACTTCCCGAGATTTTTCCTTCCACTTGAGAACTAATTTCTCAGCGTCATACGCATCCTTACACGCAAGAAAATCCTCAGCTATCTCTCCCTCCATAACGTAACCCTCAGGTATATGAGGCAATTCATATTTGGGAGAGCTAGATCTAGCAGGAGCAAAAGCAGGTTCTATCTCAAAGCATCGGCAGTATCAGAAGCATCACGAGCATTGGCAGTAACTCTAGCAATATGAGCATCAAGGAACTCCAAGTGGAACATCAGGCAAAGGAGTATCTCTAGCAGTATCAAGCATAGCATCATCAGGTATAGTAGCATCTCTAGCATCATCGGGCAAAGCAGTATCAAGCATAGCATCTCTAGCAGTATCAAGCATAGCATCTCTAGCAGTATCAGGCATAGTATCAAGCATAGTATCAGGCATAGCATCATCAGGCATAGTATCAAGCATAGCATCTCTATCAGTAGTATCACAAGCATCATCAAGCACATGCGACATATCAAGATTTCTAGCAGGAGGTGACGTCGCAAACTTACTCATAACAGAAGGTGAATCAAGTGCAGAGCTAGATGGTAATTCCTTACCTCCCCTCGTAGTTGAGGGCAAGACTTTGGTCTTCGGATCCTTCAGATTCTTCATAGTGATCAGCAGATATAAATCCCAAGTGACTCAGAGAATATAGCAATACCTACCCGGCAACGGCGCCAGAAAAATGCTGACGTCACCTGTGCTTCCGTGGCAATGGCTCCAGAAAAATGTTGATCCTGCAATCTCTAGTGTTAGCTAGACGAATGCTTATAACAACTAACCTTCTCCTGCAACGGCACCAGAAGAATGCTGATAGCACTCCTCGGCAATGAAACTGGAAGAATGTTGTTGATGGCCCACCAGCGCGTGGGTTCGCAGCAGTTTTCGAGGGTAGAATATTCGACCCAAATTTGTAGGTAAGCCTTAGGAGGTGAGAGTATACTCTCAAGTATTAGCAGCTGAATTTGTCAGATTCAACCACATGAAAGATTAGTATCTGTAAGCACAATAGTAACAGCAAAGTAGTAACAGCGAAGTAGCGGGTGTCGGCAGTGTAACGAGCAATAGAAGTGGCAAGGAACAACAGTAGTGACAGTAGTAGCAAGTAGCAACAGTAGTAGCAACAGTAACAGCAGTAGCAACAGTAGTAGCAGCAGCAGAGCAAGACAAGTAACAACAGTGGCAACAGTAGTAGCAGCAGAGCAAGACAAGTAACGGCAATAGCAATAGTAGTAGCAGCACAGCAAGACAAGTAACGGCAGTAGCAACAGTAGTAGCAGCAGCGTAAGACAAGTAACGGGAGTAGCAACAGTAGGACAAACTCGTAGGCATTTGATTGGTGATTTGTTTGGATGATATTCATCATGCAACAGCTATAACATGGAGAGATATGTGGCTAGCTCCCGTTCGTCAATGTGATGTAGGCATGCATTCCTTGTGTTGTCATACGTGCTTAGGAAAAAGAACTTGCATGACATCTATTGTCCATCCCTCCCGTGGCAGCGGGGTCCAAAAGGAAACTACGGGATATTAAGGTTCTCCTTTTAATAAAGAACCGGACCAACGCATTAGCACTTGGTAAACACATGAACTCCTCAAACTATGGTCATCACCGGGAGTGGTTCCGGTTATTGTCACTCCGGGGTTGCCGGATCATAACACATAGTAGGTAACTACAACTTGCAAGATCGGATCTAAAACACACATATATTGGTGACAACATAATAATTTCAGATCTGAAATCATGGCACTCGGGCCCTAGTGACAAGCATTAAGCATGGCAAAGTAGTAGCAACATCAAATCTCAGAACATAGTGGATACTAGGGATCAATCCCCATCAAAACTAACTCGATTACATGATAGATCTCATCCTACTCATCACCGTCCAGCGAGCCTACGAATAGATTACTCACGAACGACGAAGAGCTTCATGGAATTGGAGAGGGAAGAAGTTGAAGATGACGATGGCGACGATTTCCCCTCTCCGGAGCCCAAGACGGACTCCAGATCTGCCCTCCAGATGAAAAACAGGTGGTGGCGGTGCCTCCGTATCGAAAATGCGACGAAAACTTCTCTTATTATTTTTTCTCGGACGAAAGACAACTTATAGAGCTGGAGTTGGGGGCGGCAGGTGCCTGTGGGCCCCACAAGCCTACCCACCGCCACCAGGGGGTGGTGGCGGAGCAGGGGCTTGTGGCCCACTGGCCCACCCCCTCACGTGGATCCTGGCGCAGTTATTTTTTATATTTTCTAAAACTGCTCCCCGTAAATTTTCAGGATGTTTGGAGAACTTTGATTTCTGCACAAAAATAACACCAAGGCAATTTTGCTGAAAACAGCGTCAGTCCAGGTTAATTCCATTCAAATCATGCAAATTATAGTACAAAACAAGTGCAAAAGAGTTTGAAAAAGTAGATACGTTGGAGACATATCACGGAACAATGGAGAAATTCGCGAGTCTGAATATTCTCGAAGGGTTTCCGATCGGAGGGGTAAATATAGGCCAAGGAGGGCGTCAGAAGAGGTGGGACCTGTTGGAATTATGCCCTAGAGGCAATAATAAATGTATAGTTATTATTATAATTCTTGTATCAAGATAATAGTTTATTATCCATGCTATAATTGTATTAAATGAAGACTCATTTACAGTGTGGATACATAGACAAAACACCGTCCCTAGCATGCCTCTAGTTGGCTAGCCAGTTGATCAATGATAGTCAGTGTCTTCTGATTATGAACAAGGTGTTGTTGCTTGATAACTGGATCACGTCATTGGGAGAATCACGTGATGGACTAGCCCCAAACTAATAGACGTAGCATGTTGATCGTGTCATTTTGTTGCTACTGTTTTCTGCGTGTCAAGTATTTGTTCCTATGACCATGAGATCATATAACTCACTGACACCGGAGGAATGCTTTGTGTGTATCAAACGTCGCAACGTAACTGGGTGACTATAAAGATGCTCTACAGGTATCTCCGAAGGTGTTAGTTGAGTTAGTATGGATCAAGACTGGGATTTGTCACTCCGTGTGACGGAGAGGTATCTCGGGGCCCACTCGGTAATACAACATCACATACAAGCCTTGCAAGCAATGTAACTTAGTGTAAGTTGCGGGATCTTGTATTGCGGAACGAGTAAAGAGACTTGCCGGTAAAACGAGATTGAAATAGGTATGCGGATACTGACGATCGAATCTCGGGCAAGTAACATACCGAAGGACAAAGGGAATGACATACGGGATTATACGAATCCTTGGCACTGAGGTTCAAACGATAAGATCTTCGTAGAATATGTAGGATCCAATATGGGCATCCAGGTCCCGCTATTGGATATTGACCGAGGAGTCTCTCGGGTCATGTCTACATAGTTCTCGAACCCGCAGGGTCTGCACACTTAAGGTTCGACGTTGTTTTATGCGTATTTGAGTTATATGGTTGGTTACCGAATGTTGTTCGGAGTCCCGGATGAGATCACGGACGTCACGAGGGTTTCCGGAATGGTCCGGAAACGAAGATTGATATATAGGATGACCTCATTTGATTACCGGAAGGTTTTCGGAGTTACCGGGAATGTACCGGGAATGACGAATGGGTTCCGGGAGTTCACCGGGGGGGGGGGGGGGCAACCCACCCCGGGGAAGCCCATAGGCATTGGGGGAGCCACACCAGCCCTTAGTGGGCTGGTGGGACAGCCCACAAGTGCCCAATGCGCCAAGAGAAAAAAATCAAGAGGAAAGGAAAAAAAAAGGAAGGAGGTGGGAAGGAAAGGGGACTCCTCCCACCAAACCAAGTCCAACTCGGTTTGGGGGGGGAGTCCTCCCCCCCTTTGGCTCGGCCGACTCCTTGGGGGTCCTTGGACCCCAAGGAAAGGCCCCCTCCCTCCCACCTATATATACGGAGGTTTTAGGGCTGATTTGAGACGATTTTCTCACGGCTGCCCGACCACATACCTCCACGGTTTTTCCTCTAGATCGCGTTTCTGCGGAGCTCGGGCGGAGCCCTGCTGAGACAAGGTCATCACCAACCTCCGGAGCGCCGTCACGCTGCCGGAGAACTCTTCTACCTCTCCGTCTCTCTTGCTGGATCAAGAAGGCCGAGATCATCGTCGAGCTGTACGTGTGCTGAACGCGGAGGTGCCGTCCGTTCGGTACTAGATCGTGGGACTGATCGCGGGATTGTTCGCGGGGCGGATCGAGGGACGTGAGGACGTTCCACTACATCAACCGCGTTCTCTAACGCTTCTGCTGTACGATCTACAAGGGTACATAGATCACTCATCCCCTCTCGTAGATGGACATCTACATGATAGATCTTCGTGCGCGTAGGAAAATTTTTGTTTCCCATGCGACGTTCCCCAACAGTGGCATCATGAGCTAGGTTCATGCGTAGATGTCTTCTCGAGTAGAACACAAAAGTTTTTGTGGGCGGTGATGTGCGTTTTGCTGCCCTCCTTAGTCTTTTCTTGATTCCGCGGTATTGTTGGATTGAAGCGGCTTGGACCGACATTACTCGTACGCTTACGAGAGACTGGTTTCATCGTTACGAGTAACCCCCTTTGCTCAAAGATGACTGGCAAGTGATGGTTTCTCCAACTTTAGTTGAATCGGATTTGACCGAGGAGGTCCTTGGATGAGGTTAAATAGCAACTCATATATCTCCGTTGTGGTGTTTGCGTAAGTAAGATGCGATCCTACTAGATACCCTTGGTCACCACGTAAAACATGCAACAACAAAATTAGAGGACGTCTAACTTGTTTTTGCAGGGTATGATTGTGATGTGATATGGCCAGCGATGTGATGTGATATATTGGATGTATGAGATGATCATGTTGTAATAGAAATATCGACTTGCACGTCGATGGTACGGCAACCGGCAGGAGCCATAGGGTTGTCTTTATACTAACGTTTGTGCTTGCAGATGCGCTTACTATTTTGCTAGGATGTAGCTTTAGTAGTAGTAGCATAAGTAGCACGACAGCCCCGATGGCAACACGTTGATGGATGATCATGGTGTGGCGCCGGTGACAAGAAGATCGTGCCGGTGCTTTGGTGATGGAGATCAAGAAGCACGTGATGATGGCCATATCATGTCACTTATGAATTGCATGTGATGTTAATCCTTTTATGCACCTTATTTTGCTTAGAACGACGGTAGCATTATGAGGTGATCTCTCACTAAAATTTCAAGACGAAATTGTGTTCTCCCCGACTGTGCACCATTGCTACAGTTCGTCGTTTCGAGACACCACGTGATGATCGGGTGTGATAGACTCAACGTTCACATACAACGGGTGCAAAACAGTTGCGCACGCGGAACACTCGGGTTAAGCTTGATGAGCCTAGCATGTGCAGACATGGCCTCGGAACACATGAGACCGAAAGGTCGATCATGAATCATATAGTTGATATGATTAGCATAGGGATGCTTACCACTGAAACTATACTCAACTCACGTGATGATCGGACTTGAGCTAGTGTAAGTGGATCATGAACCACTCAAATGACTAGAGAGATGTACTTTTTGAGTGGGAGTTTAGCGAATAATTTGATTAAGTTAAACTCTAATTATCTTGAACATAGTCTAAGTCCACTTTGAATATATTTGTGTTGTAGATCATGGCTCACGCAACAGTCATCCTGAATTTTAATACGTTCCTAGAGAAAGCTAAGTTGAAAGATGATGGAAGCAACTTTGTAGACTGGGCTCGTAATCTTAAGCTAATCTTACAAGCTGGGAAGAAGGATTATGTCCTTAATGCTGCGCTAGGAGATGAACCACCCGCTACGGCTGATCAGGATGTTAAGAATGCTTGGTTAGCATGTAAGGAGGACTACTCAATAGTTCAATGTGCAGTCTTGTATGGCTTAGAACCGGGACTTCAACGTCGCTTTGAGCGTCATGGAGCATTTGAGATGTTCCAGGAGTTGAAGTTTATCTTTCAGAAGAACGCCCGGATCGAGAGGTATGAGACCTCCGATAAATTCCATGCTTGCAAGATGGAGGAAAACTCGTCTGTCAGTGAACATGTGCTCAAAATGTCTGGGTACTCAAACCGACTAGCTGAACTGGGGATTGAACTCCCGCAAGAGGCTATCACTGACAGAATCCTTCAATCACTGCCGCCAAGCTATAAAGGCTTTGTGTTGAACTACAACATGCAAGGGATGAACAAGTCTCCCGGCGAGTTGTTTGCGATGCTGAAAGTCGCAGAGTCTGAACTCCGTAAAGAGCATCAAGTGTTGATGGTGAGCAAGACCACTAGTTTCAAGAGAAACGGCAAAGGCAAGAAGGGCAATTCGAAGAAGAGCGGCAAGCCTGTTGCCAATCCGCCGAAGAAACCCAAGGCTGGACCTAAGCCTGAAACAGAGTGCTTCTATTGCAAGGGTATGGGTCACTGGAAGCACAATTGCCCCAAGTATCTGGCAGATAAGAAGGCGGACAAAGAAAAGTCAGGTATATTTGATATACATGTTATTGATGTGTACTTAACCGGCTCTCGTAGTAGTGCCTGGGTATTTGATACCGGTTCTGTTGCTCACATTTGCAACTCGAAACAGGAACTGCGGAATAGACGAAGGCTGGCGAAAGACGAAGTGACGATGCGCGTAGGAAATGGTTCCAAGGTTGATGCAATCGCCGTCGGCACAGTGTCACTTCAGCTACCATCGGGATTAGTGATGAACTTAAATCATTGTTACTTAGTGCCTGCGTTGAGCATGAACATTATATCTGGATCTTGTTTATTGCGAGACGGTTACTCTTTTAAGTCTGAGAATAATGGTTGTTCTATTTCTATGAGTAACATCTTTTATGGTCATGCACCGAATGTGAGAGGATTGTTCATACTGAATCTTGATAGCAATACGCATTTACATAACATTGAGACCAAAAGAGTTAGAGTAAACAATGATAGCGCCACATTTTTGTGGCACTGCCGTTTAGGTCATATTGGTGTAAGGCGCATGAAGAAACTCCATGCTGATGGACTTTTGGAGTCACTTGACTTTGATTCACTTGACGCGTGCGAACCATACCTCATGGGCAAGATGACTAAAACTCCGTTCTCCGGAACAATGGAGCGTGCAAGTGACTTGTTGGAAATCATACATACCAATGTGTGTGGCCCAATGAGCATAGAGGCACGCGGCGGATATCGTTATTTTCTCACCTTCACTGACGATTTAAGTAGATATGGTTATGTCTACTTGATGAAGCACAAGTCTGAAACATTTGAAAAGTTCAAGCAATTTCAGAGTAAAGTGGAAAATCATCGTAACAAGAAGATCAAGTTCCTACGGTCTGATCGTGGGGGTGAATATGTGAGTTTCGAGTTTGGTGCTCACTTAAGACAATGTGGAATTATTTCGCAGTTAACACCGCCTGGAACACCACAGCGTAATGGTGTGTCCGAACGTCGTAATCGTACTTTGTTAGAGATGGTGCGATCTATGATGTCTCTTACTGATTTGCCGTTATCATTTTGGGGTTATGCATTAGAAACAGCTGCATTCACTTTAAATAAGGCACCATCAAAATCCGTTGAGACGACACCATACGAACTGTGGTATGGCAAAAGGCCAAAGTTGTCGTTTCTTAAAGTTTGGGGATGTGATGCTTATGTCAAAAAGCTTCAGCCTGAAAAGCTGGAACCCAAAGCGGAAAGGTGCGTCTTCATAGGTTACCCAAAAGAGACAGTTGGGTACACCTTCTATCTCAAATCCGAGGGCAAAGTGTTTGTTGCTAAAAACGGAGCTTTTCTCGAGAAGGAGTTTCTCTCGAGAGGATTGAGTGGGAGGAAGATAGAACTTGACGAGGTTGTCGAACCTCTCATCCCTCTGGATGGTGGCGCAGGGCAAGGGGAAACCCCTGTCATTGCGACGCCGGTTGAGGAGGAAGTTGATGATGATGATCATGAAACTCCAGTTCAAGTTTCTGTCGAACCACGCAGGTCGACGAGACCACGTGCTCCTCCAGAGTGGTACGGTAATCCCGTCTTATCAATCATGTTGTTAGACAACAATGAACCTGCGAATTATGAAGAAGCAATGGTGGGCCCAGATTCCAACAAATGGCTAGAAGCCATGAAGTCCGAGATAGGATCCATGTACGAGAACAAAGTGTGGACTTTGGAAGTACTGCCTGAGGGCCGCAAGGCTATTCAGAACAAATGGATCTTTAAGAGGAAGACGGACGCTGACGGTAATGTGACCGTTTATAAAGCTCGACTTGTGGCAAAGGGTTTTTCACAAGTTCAAGGAATTGACTACGATGAGACATTCTCACCCGTAGCGATGCTTAAGTCCGTCAGAATCATGTTAGCAATAGCTGCATTTTTCGATTATGAAATCTGGCAGATGGATGTCAAAACGGCGTTCCTTAACGGTTTCCTTAAGGAAGAGTTGTATATGATGCAACCCGAAGGTTTTGTCGATCCTAAAAATGCTGACAAGGTGTGCAAGCTCCAGCGATCCATTTATGGACTGGTGCAAGCATCTCGGAGTTGGAACAAACGCTTTGATGAGGTGATCAAAGCATTTGGGTTTATACAAGTGGTTGGAGAATCTTGTATTTACAAGAAAGTGAGTGGGAGTTCTGTGGCGTTTCTAATATTATATGTGGATGACATATTACTGATTGGAAACAACATAGAGCTTTTGGAGAGCATAAAAGGTTACTTGAATAAAAGTTTCTCTATGAAGGACCTAGGAGAAGCTACATTCTAGGCATTAAGATCTATAGGGGTAGATCAAAACGCCTGATAGGACTTTCACAAAGCACATACCTTGATAAAGTTTTGAAGAGGTTCAAAATGGAACAGTCCAAGAAAGGGTTCTTGCCAGTTTTACAAGGTACGAGATTGAGTAAGACTCAGTGCCCAGCAACTGATGAAGATAGAGAGCATATGCGCTCCGTCCCCTATGCTTCAGCCATAGGTTCTATCATGTATGCGATGTTGTGCACTAGACCGGATGTTAGCCTGGCCATAAGTATGGCAGGTAGGTTCCAGAGTAATCCAGGAGTGGATCACTGGACAGCGGTCAAGAATATCCTGAAGTACCTGAAAAGGACTAAGGAGATGTTTCTCGTATATGGAGGTGACAAAGAGCTCGCCGTAAAAGGTTACGTCGATGCAAGCTTTGACACAGATCCGGACGACTCTAAGTCGCAAACCGGATACGTATTTATTCTTAATGGGGGTGCAGTAAGCTGGTGCAGTTCAAAGCAAAGCGTCGTAGCAGATTCTACATGTGAAGCGGAGTACATGGCTGCCTCGGAGGCGGCTAAGGAGGGTGTCTGGATGAAGCAGTTCATGACGGATCTTGGAGTGGTGCCAAGCGCACTGAATCCAATAACCTTGTTCTGTGACAACACTGGTGCCATTGCCTTAGCAAAGGAACCACGGTTTCACAAGAAGACCAGACACATCAAACGACGCTTCAACCTCATCCGCGACTACGTCGAGGGAGAGGACGTGAATATATGCAAAGTGCACACGGATCTGAATGTAGCAGACCCGCTGACTAAACCTCTTCCACGGCCAAAGCATGATCAACACCAGAACTGTATGGGTGTTAGATTTATTACAATGTAATTCACATGGTGATGTGAGGGCTAGATTATTGACTCTAGTGCAAGTGGGAGACTGTTGGAATTATGCCCTAGAGGCAATAATAAATGTATAGTTATTATTATAATTCCTGTATCAAGATAATAGTTTATTATCCATGCTATAATTGTATTGAATGAAGACTCATTTATATGTGTGGATACATAGACAAAACACCGTCCCTAGCATGCCTCTAGTTGGCTAGCCAGTTGATCAATGATAGTCAGTGTCTTCTGATTATGAACAAGGTGTTGTTGCTTGATAACTGGATCACGTCATTGGGAGAATCACGTGATGGACTAGACCCAAACTAATAGACGTAGCATGTTGATCGTGTCATTTTGTTGCTACTGTTTTCTGCGTGTCAAGTATTTGTTCCTATGACCATGAGATCATATAACTCACTGACACCGGAGGAATGCGTTGTGTGTATCAAACGTCGCAACGTAACTGGGTGACTATAAAGATGCTCTACAGGTATCTCCGAAGGTGTTAGTTGAGTTAGTATGGATCAAGACTGAGATTTGTCACTCCGTGTGACGGAGAGGTATCTCGGGGCCCACTCGGTAATACAACATCACACACAAGCCTTGCAAGCAATGTAACTTAGTGTAAGTTGCGGGATCTTGTATTGCGGAACGAGTAAAGAGACTTGCCGGTAAAACGAGATTGAAATAGGTATGCGGATAGTGACGATCGAATCTCGGGCAAGTAACATACCGAAGGACAAAGGGAATGACATACGGGATTATACGAATCCTTGGCATTGAGGTTCAAACGATAAGATCTTCGTAGAATATGTAGGATCCAATATGGGCATCCAGGTCCCGCTATTGGATATTGACCGAGGAGTCTCTCGGGTCATGTCTACATAGTTCTCGAACCCGCAGGGTCTGCACACTTAAGGTTCGACGTTGTTTTATGCGTATTTGAGTTATATGGTTGGTTACCGAATGTTGTTCGGAGTCCCGGATGAGATCACGGACGTCACGAGGGTTTCCGGAATGGTCCGGAAACGAAGATTGATATATAGGATGACCTCATTTGATTACCGGAAGGTTTTCGGAGTTACCGGGAATGTACCGGGAATGACGAATGGGTTCCGGGAGTTCACCGGGGGGGCAACCCACCCCGGGGAAGCCCATAGGCATTGGGGGAGCCACACCAGCCCTTAGTGGGCTGGTGGGACAGCCCACAAGTGCCCAATGCGCCAAGAGAAGAAAAATCAAGAGGAAAGGAAAAAAAAAGGAAGGAGGTGGGAAGGAAAGGGGACTCCTCCCACCAAACCAAGTCCAACTCGGTTTGGGGGGGGAGTCCTCCCCCCCTTTGGCTCGGCCGACTCCTTGGGGGTCCTTGGACCCCAAGGCAAGGCCCCCCTCCCTCCCACCTATATATACGGAGGTTTTAGGGCTGATTTGAGACGACTTTCTCACGGCTGCCCGACCACATACCTCCACGGTTTTTCCTCTAGATCGCGTTTTTGCGGAGCTCGGGCGGAGCCCTGCTGAGACAAGGTCATCACCAACCTCCGGAGCGCCGTCACGCTGTCGGAGAACTCTTCTACCTCTCCGTCTCTCTTGCTGGATCAAGAAGGCCGAGATCATCGTCGAGCTGTACGTGTGCTGAACGCGGAGGTGCCATCCGTTCGATACTAGATCGTGGGACTGATCGCGGGATTGTTCGCGGGGCGGATCGAGGGACGTGAGGACGTTCCACTACATCAACCGCGTTCTCTAACGCTTCTGCTGTACGATCTACAAGGGTACGTAGATCACTCATCCCCTCTCGTAGATGGACATCTCCATGATAGGTCTTCGTGCGCGTAGGAAAATTTTTGTTTCCCATGCGACGTTCCCCAACAGGACCCACCCAGGCGTCCTGTGGGCGCAGCCAGGGGACAGGCCGCGCCGGGTGGTCGCCTGGGCAGTTCCTAGCTCCCCTCCGGCCTATCTTCGGTGATCTGGAAGCTTCTATCACGCTGATTTTTATATATTTTTCTCGAGATTTTTGGGGCTCTGGAAATTTGGATAAAAGCCCCTGCAAAAAAAGACATCAGCAGACAGAAACTGGCACTGGGTGCACCGAGTTAGTAGGTTAGTCCAAATATGTGTAAAAAGATATAAAATTATAGCAAAAAATATAACAATGTCACCCAAAAGATCATGGAGCAACCAGAAATTATAGATACGTTTGGGACGTATCAGGCGTCGGGGGCTACCCTTCATCGTGCCTCGTCGGGTACCGGAGGAAACCCTTGGCAGCAGCGTCATCATCATCGCAATCCTTCTTGAAGGTGTTGATGGGTACCGTGCTTTGGAATCGTGGAACTTGGTGGGACAACCTTAGTGGTCGCAGCGGTCGCGAGTCCTTTGCGTTTTTGTCGACCCGTCGGTGTCGGCATTTGTTTCTTTTGTATTTTCTTTGTCATTTCTTTTGGGCGTGATTATGGTGTTTTCGCCCGAGCACCTATCGATGGATGTTTCGGATGGTTGCTTTGTAATACAAAGCGGGAGGAAACCCTTTTTCGTGTATTATGCATTACGGATGTAGTATCATACACTAGTATCATTCAATGATACTAGTATATGATACTCCCCATTACAAGCAGCCTTATACGCCCGCGGACGCGCCCGGATGGCCCCTCATATTTCGTTCCGTGCATCCACATATCTCATATCCGAACTATCAAATCCGTACAAAGTCATGCACGTCGATCATGTGATACAAATTGTCCGAATTCAACAGTTTTAAACAAAAGCAAATGATATCATAGTTCAACCAAACGGACAAGCCAAAATGAAATCAATGTCCGACCGACAAGTGTTGATTGTCGGATCACTGGCCTGACGAGTTCATCCATGCGTCCTGCTCCGCCTCGACATCCATCTCCGCCTGCATCCGGACTGCCTCTCCGCCTACATCGTGGCAACGATTGTCGCCTACATCCGGGTTGCCTCCTCCGCCTGCATCCTGGATGCTTGCTTCGGTGCCGCACTCATAGCTGCCCCGACAACCTCCAACGCTCTACGGTCGTTAATCTCCTTCTTCTTCTCCACAAGCCATTTTTTGGCATGTTCATCCAAGGTGGATTCATCCCCGAGCATGATTTTTTGCATTCTTCGTGTCGTGTGAGAGTTGCAACCTCTCCTTCTCGAGCTCAATATCTCTTCATGTCTTAGCCTTCTCGAGTTCCCATTTGGTCGCCGCCTCTTACTTCTCCAACTCAATCTTCTCTATGTCAATCTTAAGCCCCCTCCTTACCCTCGTCCGATCCCAGTCTATCCTCTCCCTTTGCGCATCCAACATAAGCTTGTACCTCTCCTCTTTCTTGTTTTCCCTTGCCGAAAAATGCCTTCTTGCGTGCAAGTAAGGAGGAAGCACACCTCAAGGAGGAGGAGGAGGAGGCCTACCAGAAGCAGCTGACGGAGGCCATGGCGCTCTCCGCTGCCGACGACTGCATCGTGCCGCCGCTGCCCCCGTCGTCCCCCACCGAGCGAGGGTCGTTGGTCCTTAGGCCCAAGCTATAAGTCTGGGCGGGATGGTGCGCGAGTGGGTCAGCGCCACCCGTCTAGTTGGGTGCGACGCGGGAGCAGGAGATGGCCTACCTGAAGCACTGGCGGCAGCGGCGAGTGTCGGAGGAGGGCGCAGAGGCTCGATGGATTGAGCCGATGGAGCGCAAGGCCGAAGCTGAGAAGGAGGAGCAACGTGTTGTCTAGCGAGCGTCGATGCAACCACCGATGGACGACGTCTCCGCCGCCTTGGAGACGGTGTCTTCCCCTCGGTTGGCCCGACCTCGACGGCGACGAGAAGGAGGACACCTATGGGAGCACGCCTCCTTTTTTTATTTAATTTTATTTTTAATGTAATATGGACCATCACCGATCCACATTAAATGTTTAATTAACGATTTCTATATTTTTAAAATAATTAATTATGTTTTTTCGCGTAGTTTAAAAATGGATCGAAACCCCGTTGAACGCAAGCGTAAATCTAATTATAAAAACGACATGAATGTTGGTCGGACCGATCCAAACAAACAAAATATAAACATAACACGCGTCTGTTTAAATCGATCAATCGGAGTTGATCTGGCTTGGTGCGCGCGGCGCGTTGCGTGGGCAAGTTGCGAATGCGACGGTGGGCGCTCTGAGCCGAAGTCTGGCGCGGGCGGGCCAGGACCAATAGCGGTGCTCTGAACTCTGTAGCGAGCGAGCGGGCCACGCCACCCACACCAGGACCGTGGAGGCGCGAGCCACGACCGCGGTCAACCCAACCACGTGACGCCCCTGCCCTCGGCCCTCGGGAACTCGTCGAACCAAAAAAAGCAGGCAGCGCCGCGCGGCGGACGACACGCGAGCCGCCGTCTTCCTTGACGAGTCCGTCCGTGCTCCGCCGCACCACCGGAGGCTTCCGTCCGTGCTCCGCCGCCGGGTCCCGGGTTTCCGGCGCCCCACGCATCCATCCATCCCCTGCTACCCAATCGACAATATCGGCCATGACGAGGAGCTTGGATTTGTATCCATCCAACACACTTTTTCTCAGCCTTCAACACCGCAACCAAGCCGTATCATCTTCGCGATAAATCCACCGCTGTTTTGGGCTGGACCGGATGACAAGGCCTGGATACGCAATCAATGGAGGCCCAAGGGAAAGCAGGAGCCTGCCACTTTAATTTAATTCGGAGGTGTGAGTATTTATTTGGCGGCTTGATAGCCGGCGGTGATGCATGCGCCATGCGGGGCAACACCACTCCGCTTCGGGGAAAGGGTTGTTTCGGTTCCCGCCACTGCCCAGTGATTTCCGCAGCTGGTTACGGCATCTTCAGTTCAAATCGAGCAGCTGGATTACGAAAAACGCCAGGTTTCTCAACCATAATGAAAGGGAAACCATTGCCGGAGTAGAGCCGTTTGTTTATTTAAGGCCTGAGCTCCCCTTCTGCCATTGCCATGTGAACGAGCTCGAATCCTGCAGGAAAAACCGAACGGCCAGCTGTGCCATTCCATCCCATTCTCCAGTGAGGAGAAAAAGGGAAGCAGAGACGCAAATGTTACTCGTGGCTTCGTCTTTAAAAGCATCGCGCAGCTATGAATGGCAGAGCACGCACTGGCACAGTACATGTGAGCGAGCCGCTTTGGAGATCTGGCCTCCGCTTCTTCTGTCCTATCTCACACACACACTTAGGCCCTGTTTGGTTCCATGAGCTAGAGTTAGTTTGAGCTAGTTTGGGTTCAACTGGCCCTAAAATATCCAAACATAAGGGTTAGATTAAAGCTAGTTGTATCTAACTCATTCAAAAAAACTATCCCACCCAAGAGATGCTAATGGGAGCTAGTTCTCATGGTTTCATTAAAAAAATATTTTTCTCTCCCTCACACACCAGCCATGAGATGCTAATTGGAGCTAGTTCTCATGGGTCCATTAAAAAATCACTTTTCTCTTTCCATAAAGTGCATCTATTGTCATCTAACCCTTTCATCCAAACACCTATTTAGCTAAAGTTAGTTTAGCATTAGTCATGAGCTAGAAACTAACTCTAACAACTAGCTAAGCTACAGTATCCAAACATGGCCTTATTAGTTCGCTGGGAGCGCACGTGACCAAATAAAATGATGTAGAGCTGTGCTGCTAGTGACTTTGTACCGCGCGGCGCAACAGTGATGAGTTGCAGTTGCAGGCATGCTATTGCTGCATCACGCACGCAAGACCTTGGGGCGGCATGGGTGGACTGTGGGCTGACCTCATGCACGCAGCTCTGATTCGTACCGACTCATGCTACCACCCTCCAAGAGCAGAAATATTCTTCATGATTAGCTGTACTAATATTTCTGGTGAGTGCTAACAATGCAGCAGCTCCCCAAACTAAAGCACATCAGTAGATCCCCCAGCATTGGAATGAAGCGGGAAACTAGCCATACTCAAAGCCGTGTGTACTACTCCCTCCGTTCTTAAATATAAGTCTTTTTGAATGTTTCACTATTATACTACATAGGGATGTATATAAGCATACTTTAAAATATATATTCAATCATTTTGTTTCGTATGTAGACCCTAGTAAAATCGCTTAAAAGACTTATATTTAGAAACGAAGGGAGTACTAGATAGTAGATAGTAGTACTAACATTTGAATGAAGCGGGAAACCGGAGAATGACGTTTTGGCTCCCGGGAGCCATGGAGGCCTTTATTTAAAAAAAAATTCAATTCAAATTTTTATGATTCAAAAAATTCTGAAAAAAATATACATGTATGTAAGGATGTAACCAACATGTGTGTAAAATTTCAGATCAAAATACTTTAAAACGTGATCTGTACAAAAAAGACAAATTCATGGTCTCAAATGATGAATAGTAACATGTGTTAAACAGCCTCAGATTTGTCTTTTTTGCACAGCTCTCATTTCAACGTATTTTGTTCTGAAAATTTACACACTTGTGCATTATACCTTCATTTATCTATGTATTTTTTTCAGAATTGTTTGAAACATTAAAATAGAAATTTTCACTGAATTTGAAGTTCGAATTTAAAGGGCTCCAGTAAGCTCGGGAGTCAAAAGCAATATTTAGGAAAACTAGCCGTATTCAAAGCCGTGTGTACTACTAGTAGTGAGTTCGGGAGACAAAAGCAATATTTGAGAAAACTAGCCATATTCAAAGCCGTGTATACTACTAGTAGTGAGCTCCGGAGCCAAAAGCAATATTTGGGAAAACTAGCCATATTCAAAGCCCTGTGTACTAGTACTAGTAGTGAGCCTTTGAGTAGTGTATATACGTACTACTGCCACAATGCCATAAGTTGCAACCAGCAATCTTTGGATCATGTCAAACCTGCGCCAAAATGATGTGAAAACGGCAGTGTTTCTTTCGCCATAAGAGCAAAACTAGTGCTCCGCCAATGGAAGTTGAGCCATTTGTGTACTGAAGCCTCTGCTCACACCTGACACGGCCATGTGAACGAGCTCGCATCCCGCAGAAAAAAACTGGAACGCTTTCAAAATTATGTCTTGTTGCACCAAAATTATCCGAAAACTCGAGTTCTCCTTTCACCATAAAATCAAAACCACGACACCAGTAATGGAAGCATAGCCCTTTGTTTATCAAAGCCTCAGCTGGCACCTGCCATTGCCATGTGAACGAGCTCGCATCTTGCAGAAAAAAACTGCCCCATCTCATTCTCGAGGGAGAGAAAAAAAATGAACAGGCCCGTCTTTAAAAGCAGCGCTCCAGTGCCAACTATAATGGCAGAGCAGGCAGAGAGGAGGAGAGGTGGCCGGTAGCCGGTATCGGTAGTTAACCGAGCAGTAGTGCTCTGCTCTTCTCTCCTCCTGCACGCGGCACACTTGTTCGCTCGCTCGCTCATGGCTGCCGTCCTCCGGTGCCTCCTGCTGGCCCTGGCCGTCCTGGTTGTCCGCAATGCCGCCGCCCTGCCGCACCACGGCCCCGCCAAGCACGACTACAGGGACGCTCTCACCAAGTCCATCCTCTTCTTCGAGGGCCAGAGGTCCGGCAGGCTCCCGCCGTCCCAGCGCGTGTCCTGGCGCCGGAGCTCCGGCCTATCCGACGGCTCCTCCGTCAAGGCGAGCACCTCCGGCCGTTCTTTCTTGCTGCATTTCCCCTGCATTGCATTGTGTTCAATGGCTGACATTGCCTCTTTTCCCCAGGTTGATCTGACCGGAGGGTACTACGACGCCGGGGACAACGTCAAGTTCGGGTTCCCGCTGGCCTTCAGCTCGACCATGCTGGCGTGGAGCGTGCTGGAGTTCGGCGGGATGATGAAGGGCGAGCTGCAGCACGCCCGGGACGCCGTCCGCTGGGGCTCCGACTACCTCCTCAAGGCCACCGCCCACCCCGACACCGTCTACGTCCAGGTCCCTCCCTCCCCCCGCCCCCCGTCTTCCTCGTTCCGGCACTGTTGATTGATTGATGCATGGCTCGGGCGCTCCTTGCCGCAAAGTACAAAGCCATGGACCACGCACCACTCAACTCACTGTGAGCGTGACCGACTGTCGCTAGGTTGGGGACGCGGGCAAGGACCACGCGTGCTGGGAGCGGCCGGAGGACATGGACACGCCGAGGACGGTGTACAAGGTCGACCCCAGCACCCCCGGCTCCGACGTCGCCGCCGAGACCGCCGCCGCGCTCGCCGCGGCATCCCTCGTCTTCCGCAAGTCCGACCCGGCCTACTCCAGCCGGCTCGTCGCCAGGGCCAAGAGGGTACAAGCACCCTACACACTCCCCATCCACCATTGCCTCCTCCCCTGCCGCATCTTTCTCGCCGTGACGCTGACCAGCTGCTCTGTTCCGCGTAGGTGTTCGAGTTCGCTGACAAGCACAGGGGCGTGTACAGCGCCAAGCTCTCGTCATACGTCTGCCCCTACTACTGTTCCTACTCCGGATACCAGGTAGGGTCCCAGCTGCTGCCACCATTATTGTCTTTTTTCTTGCTCTGCTTTCCCTCCCATTGGCTGGTTCCACAGACCTGTGAGCGAGAGAGCATGGGCGCCATGCATGCGCTCTGCCCTATGCTCGGCGTCGCCTGCTTTTCTTCCTCTCGTCTCGTGCCGTTTGTTTGTTTAATGGGACCGATGCATGACTGGAAACAGGACGAGCTGCTATGGGGCGCCGCATGGCTACACCGGGCGACCAAGAGCCCCGTCTACCTCAGCTACATCAAGCTGAACGGCCAGCTGCTCGGCGCCGACGAGCAGGACAACACCTTCGGATGGGACAACAAGCACGCCGGCGCCAGGATCCTGCTCTCCAAGTCCTTCCTGGTGCAGAAGGTGGGCGCGCTGCAGGAGTACAAGGCACACGCGGACAGCTTCATCTGCTCCATGGTGCCCGGCACCCCCACCGACCAGACGACCTACACCCGGGGCGGCCTCCTCTTCAAGCTCAGCGACAGTAACATGCAATACGTCACCTCCAGCTCCTTCCTCCTGCTCACCTACGCCAAGTACCTCGTCTCCGCCAAGAAGACCGTCTCCTGCGGCGGCGTCGCCGTCACCCCGCAGCGCCTCCGCGCCATTGCCAGGCGTCAGGTCCGTCGGCTTCTTGCTTCTCCTTCTCTACCATCGTCGTCGTCGTCGTCAACGGAAGAGCAGGTTTGATCACCATGCCGTTTGTTTCTCCTTGCTGCAGGTTGACTACCTGCTGGGGAGCAACCCGATGGGCATGTCGTACATGGTGGGGTACGGCGCCAAGTACCCGAAGAAGCTGCACCACCGGGCCTCCTCGCTGCCCTCCGTCGCGGCGCACCCGGGGAAGATCGGGTGCTCGCAGGGGTTCACCGGCCTCTACTCCGGCGCGGCCAACCCGAACGTGCACGTCGGCGCCGTCGTGGGCGGGCCGAACCAGAACGACCAGTTCCCCGACCAGCGCAGCGACTACGAGCACTCGGAGCCGGCCACCTACATCAACGCGCCCCTCGTCGGGGCGCTCGCCTACCTCGCCCACTCCTCCGGCCAGCTCTAAAAAAAAAATCCAGGGACGCGCCGCATTATCGGTCCCAAGATTGTTCGTTGCCTTGATTGTTCCGGCGATCTAATTGATTGTTGCGATCCGGAGACCCCAGTGCAAGCAACACTAGTGGGTCTTGATTTATCCATCCTACTTACTACTGCTCTAGCCTCTAGGTAGGTGTTAAGTACGAGTGCTAAGTACGTCCAACTGTGATTCATGTACAACATGTACTCAGGTTGTTGTTGCAGCTCGCAACTCGTTATGAAATCAAGTCTTTGTGTCGAGTGATTCTACGTTTCTACTCGGTCCGTCCTTTACTCGGTTACTGAGTTTCTAATGTGCGGCTCTGTATTTGTTTTACTTTACATTTGTTGTTTTAACTTCATTTGTGCTTGTTGCAAACACTCACCAGAGTTGACGTCATCGTTTGTTGAAACGAATCATAAGAACGGTCGATGGCACACTGAAAGGAACAATGAGAGTCAATGACCCATATGTACAGATCTCCCAGGTTTAAAATTTAAAGTGACACTGCGACATCGGTGCAGAATATAATTCACCGAGATTACAACAACCATACATAGCCAGTGGTGCTACCACCGTCATCACCGTGATTGCAAGCAGTAGGCATCGAACGTCTGTCCGGTCAAGATGAAGTTGTGTTCGTTCAGTTGACCCCACCAGCTGTGTGGCTGAACGAGGTGTACAACCGAATAACTGAAACGCAGCGGCTATCTCTTGCGTGATCCACATGGCAATGGCACGTCGTACGTCCTGGCATAATTGCCCAACTGTAGATGCTCCACCGTGACGTCGATCCACATACTGCATCAGTCTAGATTTATCAATATATCATTTATAGTATGTTGCTAGGCGATTTACTCAAGTTTAAAACAAAATACGAAGTGGACTAATTAACCCGAACGTAGGTAGCACTCCCTCCTTAAAAAAAAGAGAGCCTTTACATCATTATTTTAATGATCTAAATGTTTTTATATTTCTTGACCGAGGGAGTAACTTATAGCTAATTGGGTTTTCTATTTCATTAAAAATGCGCTGGTGGTACAAAGGACTGCGGTTAGAGGCCGACTGGGAGCTGGGATGGGGACCGATAAAGGGTTTACCGCGGGGGGGGGGGGGGGGGGGGGGGGGCGGGGGGGGGGGGGGGGCGTGCTTGCGACACACTTCCTTCAGGGCAAAATGAGTGAATTCACATATTAAAATATATCTATATACGTCCGTATGTAATTTATATTAGAAATCTTTAAGAATTTATTTTTAAAAATATAGGAAATATGTGATGCGTGAAGATTTCGAGGATGACCGATAGAGAAACAACAATTTGTTGCGGGCCAGGTCAAGGACATGGCCAACCGACAGCGGGGGAGGCGCTAGGACATATGCCACGAGAAGGAAGAAGGCTCCATATCCATTGAATTAATCCAATGGCTCGGACCATGTTCTCCTAAACCATTTTTTCGGTTAACTGACACATAGACGACAGCATAGTTAAGAGATGATGGAATTGTCTCTGTTTTATGTAATTCACGTACACACAATTACATGTACATATCATCTTTCAACTAGACTTGAACAATTTAAATAGAATAATGTATGTGATGATGGTCCGGTGTGGCGTTGTGGGTGATCGATGGCGGTGCGAAGCATATTTCCCTCTCACGTGATGGCAACCACCATCGCATGAGGAGGTTTTTGGCGCCAAAGGCAGCACGAGATGATGGAGTGCAACTACAGTTCCTTGTCAACATTTAGGGTGTGTTCTTCCCACCACTCTGCGACTCAACTCCTGTAACTGGCGGAGCTGAAGTGAAAAATAATTATGGAGCGGGAGAATGGGTGCTCGTTAGATCCTTCATTTTCGTAAAGCTGGTGTGTTGCCGAACGACTCCTTAGTCCCAGGATTGGGGCTCTAGCGGTATGGTGGATGCTCGAGTATGAAGCACATTGATGTGAAGTAGCAACGGCTAGATCCGCAAAAAAAGAAAGAAAAAAAGACCAAGCTTTATCTAAGATAAGATGCATTGGCTAAGTGTATTTTTTTGTTGAGAACGAGGATAACACGCGGTCTTTGCATCGAGTGATGCACACAGTCATATATTATAATAAAATATGCAAAACCTAGCCCACGAACAACCTTGATCCGACAAAAGCGAAAAGAAAACACGAGGTCGCATGCCTCGTGACAGTAACTCCATCAGATAGCTACTAACCCCATGATAAAAGACAAATCAAAACAAAAAATATACAAGTCATAGGCTATGCTTTCAAGAAAAAAAATTATCGCACGTTCGTTGATAATGACGATTCCAACACAACGTTGAACTCTGGATTCTCATCCCCAAGTCAAGTTTCAATTCATCACATTCAATAAGAAGAAAACGCATGCCCGTGTCGAGTGTCGACATAGCCTAATCAGAGATCTTGCGTTTTCACGAGAGTGCGTAAAGTCGTCGTTGAAGCCGTATGTACCATGATCCCTTATTTGGCTACTGACGCCTCGTTAACCTGATACCTCTTTATAAGATAACAAAAGACATATATTTCATAACGTGTGCCCCCCATCACTGTAGCACCACCTTCAACCCAGCAGCAAGAGGCTAGAACTCACAACTTCGCCATAGATACCATGCAACACGTGGCGGTAGCACACATGACTTGATGCCTCTGGATGAGACGTCATGTGTTCACTTCGTTGGCGCGCGTCAACGGAGGCTTCACCCGTTGGCAACATGCACTATCGACCACTCCGAAAGAGACACGCGTGTCACTCGTCGAGCCGCATCAAATCCGATCTGTTGATGGATGGGACGTCTCAAACCACCGTCATCCTTAGAAAGGTAGCACCACCTCGAGATCCAGACTCCCACTGATCCTGTAATACGACCATAGAGTCTGCCGCCTTCGAACAAGAGGTTTCACCACCATGATTCCAGGCGCTACACGAAGCACCCAACTTCGCGCCAGCCGCTGCTATTGCCCATACAACAACAACCATCGTGATCCTGTAATAAGCATCGGCGACGTCGGAGGAAGCTCTGGCCGCCTAGAGCGTCCTGCGACGTCCAGGGGAGCGGGATGCCGAGATCGGGCGCCACCGACGGCCCCAGAAGGATCCACCACCTGGCCCATCATACGTGGCGAAGGGGACGCCTCCACCGCCATGATCGAAGCCGCCGTTTACGGGGATCATGCACCATTGATCGGCCACATCCCCTCCAGATCCACCCTTCCAGGCCACATCCAAGATCCTCGCCGTCCCCATCATGGACGACGCCGAGGCCTCGGATCGCACCGGAGGAGGGGGCGAAACGAGAACAAGGAAGTTGGTTGGTACAAACATTGAACGTGCGCTAAGAGATGATGTCAGAAAGGGACCTTAAATAAATGAAGAGATGAATTGGCCGCCAGGAAAGGGATCCAATCCAAGATTGGATCAGGTTAAAAAGCAATGGCTGAAATCAGAGATCCATCATCCAATTCCAACGTATAACAGCTAGTATATTCTTTCACAGGAATCTATCACCAATGATCCAGGAGAGAAAGTACAAACATCGCACGTGAAGCTGTGCAAAGCAGCGCTCTTGCCATGTGTTCCGGAATCGAGTGGATTCTATTATAATTTTGAAATAGAAATGTTCCCGAATCATCCCAGCTGGACTGATTTAACTAGTGTATTTGAATATACTTGTGTGAGGATCTAAGACGAGACGTACGGGAAACTAGCGTGGATTTGTATAGATGTAAAGTAAGTATTGCACATCTAAGTTTTATATTATCGATCATATGTAGAAATTCATATTTTTCTTTTCTCCTTTTTATGTTTGATTTAGTTATCTAGATGTGCAATAACTATGTAACATTGTAGATGTGTTCTAAACACATCCATCATAATATGCTGTAGAGTACTTTTGGATTTTAAAAAGGTGAAGAGGACACATTTTGTAAACTAAGGCCCTGTTTGTTTCAGAAGTTCCGGGTTTTTTTAGTCTCAACTAAAAAGTCCCTAGTTCCTACCCGTTTGTTTCCATGGACTAAATATGGACTAGAGGTCATTAAATAACATGTATAAAGACCATGTTACCCCTAATAATGTAGTAGTAGTTATTAAATGACATGCTAAAAGTAGGGGCAATGTTAGAAAAAGTATAAAAAAGTCCCTCTCATAGGAACTTCTTCCTTTAGTCCAAACTAGTACAAATGCCCGTACGTTGCAACGGGCTATAAATTTAATAAAAATCGGTCTTTGTATTTTTTTTATTATAATTAATTGATTTTCTATGATTAACAGTTTCATTTATAATTTTGTGCACTGTTTGTGTTTGGAACAAACATAACGACTTGTTATACACAACACACACAATCTTAGAAAAATATGAGAAATGCCTAATAAAAATATGAGAATATTTCTCAAAAAATAAGAATAATAAGATTTAATATTGACTTGAGATGATGGAAATATTAATATGTAATAATTCGAACTAAGTTTTCATCAATATTTGTAAAAACTTCGTAAGATTTAACCTGTATTAAATCTCGATCAAAATTTTTTTTTGCTGAAAATAAAATTGCGAGTTCAAATAACCATAAAATAGGAAAACAAAAGATTAAAAAAGAAAAACTCAATTAATAGCCACAGAGAACTGAAGAAGCGTGAGCTATTGGATCTCATCCATCCATGCATCAATTTGATTGGATTGGAGAACAAAACGAAGGCTGCAAGCTCGCATAGATTCGTAAAAGGAATTAATTAGATTAACAACAGTCGATGCTAAAAAAGAAAAAAACTGACAACGACCAACAATCTCGGCTGCCAGATCCGTAAAAGGAATGAATCAGAATTAAATTCGTAAAAAGGCCTGTTGCGGCGAGGCCTGTCGGGGAGGGGTGCGCGAGGCCGGTCTGGCACATCGGTGGCCTGTTTAGGGTCGTCCTCAACGGCTGCTTGACGGCTTCGGGCCTCCGGATTGCGTTCAGCCCACCCTCTGACGGTGCCTTGCTGTGGGGTGCGCGTGCAGTGCGGCTGCCCGTATAGGGGCGATTTGATTTTGAACCACCACTTACTTTGAACTTTGACAATTTGCCACTATTTAGATTGTAATTGATTTTTTGCCACTCTTTATTTTGCCATTTGTTCACACAAAAACAATACTTATAAATGATACACATATTATATGCACAATACAGTGGGCAAGTATACCCGAGTGTGCCTGTTTGCCGTGCACAGGACGAACTCGATCCCCATCTCTCCCGCATGGCAGTCCACCCGCGTCGTGGTCGCGCGCCGCGCCGCGTTCGCCCGTGCCTCGCCCCCGCCCCCGCCCGCGCCGCGTTCGCCCGTGCTGTTACCGCCGGCCGTGCCCGCGTTTGCCCGCGCCGAGGCCGCGCGCCTCGCCCCCGGACCAGCGCCCTATGTCCGGGCTCCGTGTCGCGCCTGCACATGGTCGTGGTCGTGTCAGGCCGTGGCAGTGCTCGCGCCCGTGTCGTGGTCTCACCGCTCCTGCGCCTGGCCTGTGGGCGTGCCAGGCCGTGGCCGCGCCCGGCCGACAGCCGCCCGGCGGCGCCGCGCCTGTGGCCGCCCCTGGCTGATGCCTCGTCGCTGCCCGCTGGAGCGGCCGTGGCCGTGCCCGCTTGCTTGCCCGTGCTGCTGTTGCTTGCTTGCCCGCGCCCACACGTCCGCAAGCAGCTTCCATGTCTGCTCCGACTGGCTGCCTGAGACGGCTTCGTCCCTCAGTATATCCCCTAGCTTCGCGCCGTTATGCACCACCTTGTCATCCTCCCACTTCTTCGCCGCCGCCGTCTCCACCGCCTTGACCCTCATTTTCCCACACGAAAGGTAGTAGCTGGCACAGCCGAGCTTGTTCTTGAGCTCTGCTTGGCGGCCTCGAAGACGCGCTCTGTCTTGTCCTCGTGTCGCCGGATTCGACGGGCCGTCGTCGGTCCACTGGATCAGATCCGTCCGGATCTGGCTCTTCTCTGTCCCCAACCTCGTCTACTCAATCCCCTGACTGCAACCTGCAGCAAGACCCACGCCGGTGAGCCATCTCCTCCCCGTGCGTCTCCCCGGTCTCCTCTCTCTCTTCTCACCCTCTCCGTTCTCTCTGAAACATGAATCAACAGCTGCCCATGGATCTCAGAGCAAGCTAACAGGCGCGGACTACAGGTTGATTTCTAGTAACAATGGGGGGTGTTCTACAAAAAACGAAACGTTTTTCCGTTTGACTTAAACATGGTGTGCGAATTAATTTTAGAAAACATGAGGGACTTTTTTGTAAAAGTGTCGTGACGGACCGCTCCGCGCTTTATTATCGGAGTACAGATGATGCAACCAGACAGAGAGAAAACAACAACACTGCAGACACTAAAACAAGGTTCAGGTTCAGGTCCATCATCTCATCCAAACACAAAAGCCTTTCTGCTAAAGCTAAAAAAAATGTGACACTCGAGCCAAAGGAACTCCTGCAGTCAGGATGGGGGGATACGACGATTTTCATCAGCGATAACAGATCAATGGATCGGAAATCGAATTGATTTGTCACACCAAACAACCCACAAATCCAAGTTCCAGCACCGACCAAAAGATCGAAAGCAAGAACTGAAACTAACGATACAGGCTATTCAAAGAAACACAGAAGGCCCTAGACCAAATATCATGATCGGGCATACGTTTCAGGCGCCGTCCATGGTGGAGGTCGCTGCGGCTGCCGGGCGCTTCTGGAAACTGAAACCTGCAGGATAGATGACGATGCACTGTAAACATAATCCACAACTTACCTCACCCAGGTACTTCTGCACAAACTCTGAACCAACCACTCTGATAAAAGCAGCAGTAATGTGATGTGCCACAGCTTTAGCAAGCATGGTCTTGCCAGTGCCTGGAGGACCATAGAGCAGCACCCCTTTTGGAGGATCAATACCAATCTGCTTGTACAATTCATGATGTGTCAATGGTAACTCAACTGCCTCGTGAATTTCTTGTTTTTGGATATCACATCCTCCAATGTCCTGAACATAATCAGAAATAGAATATTGTTATTGAGGTTTTTTTCAATCCACTGTATGAAACAACTTCAGTAAGTCGTAAAGATACAAACTCCATAAATTGAAAAGTTCTGATCATGTTATGCACACAATTCTCAGGAAATAGGAAGTGTTCAATCTTGGTTCGCTTTAAGGATAGGGAAAATGACACAGGATCAAATCATTGCATGGGCATACAGATGCCGAAGTAAGAAAGCCACAAATAGCATAAAATTTAAAGGATTAATTAAACCATTCCTACAGTACTATGGTGATTTGAGAGTTTCGTTTATGTTGGCGAGAGTAGCTTCACAACATAGAAGGAAATGCACCGGCAGTACAAAAATTGCCGGTCGGTCTCCAAAACTGATCCCAGCAATTTAGAACACAGGCCAGAGGCAAATCCAACATTCAACCAATATATCTGCCAAAATTCTACTGTTCATTGAACAATTATACAAAGAAACTATTACTCTATTAGTACTATTATTATTATGGGTAAATAACTGAGAACAGAAGCAGAGAATATACATGTTACAGAGACCAGCTAGTCAATGCATAGCTATCTATTCCTGTTTATCAAAAATGTAACACTTGTATTGTCAGCATAAAAGCTGCAGAAGTTATGTACATAACTGCGGAAACAACCGAAGCATACTTCAATTTCAGGCAAAGCAATTCATTCACAAACATCATCAATATCTACTACTATAGCAACTAATTCATATCTACTAAAGGATTCCATAATCTACATGAAGTATGCCCAAATTGAACACATGCCACCGGCTATTCCAGTATTCCACCAATCTATCTGCCAAAAATCTGTTGTCCATTGAACAATTATACTACTCAAGAGACTATGACCCTACTACTGCTATTATAATCACTATTATGGGCAAATGACTGAGAATAGAAGCTACTCAAGAGACTATGACCCTACTACTGCTATTATAATCACTATTATGGGCAAATGACTGAGAATAGAAGCAGATAACATACTTGTTACAGAGACCATCTAGTGTGACTGAATCTTAACTTGGTGAACAAATTCAGGATCCCAAATGCATCTAGGGTTGGCAGAGTCGAAGACAGCGATCCTAATAAAGCATCAAATTGAGCTAGGGTTCAGACGAATCTGAGAAAGACCAGGAGCAGGAGCTGCCGGCCGGCGTACCCACCTGAAGCTATATCCCCTTCCACCCTCAACAATGCCCACGAGTGCAGCAAGGGTGGCCTCCCTTACCGGAGCACGCGCCCATGGAGTCCGCCTTCTCGTCCTCCCGGTCCTCCCATACCGGAGCAAGGGCGTCCTCCCCAACGACAACCAGCACCATGTCCGCTCGACAGCGACGTCGACGCGCCCGCGTGGGCCGGCAAGGTGGGGTCGGCCGTGCTGTTCGCGGCAGGGCTGCTCGGGTCCCAGTAGGGGTTCTTCAAGCAGCAGGCGTCGGCGTCGTCGTCGTCTTTCTCTTCTTCCTCGACGGAGACCAAGCCGCTCAGCCGCCTCCTCCGCCGCGGGCCGAAGCCGCCGGAGCAGGAGCCGTCCCTCAGCCTCCCCCTCCTCCGCGACCCCAACGACGCCGACATGCCGCCCGCGTCGGCTCCAACTCCATCACCGACCCCGCCGCCTCCCGTGAGCACGTCGCAGCACCAGCTGCCGCCGAAGATCCGGCTCACGGCAACGCAGGCGGCGGCGGCGGTCACCGTGAGCCCGCGACGGCGCCACCAGGAGTAGGAGCTGCCCACGACGCGGACTCGCGCGCGACGTCCCTCTCCTCTCCCTCACCACACACGACTCCCCAGCGCAGACCCTCGCGAGGCGAGGCCGGAGAAGGCCGGGGCGAGGTGGATCCGGGTTGGGGTCAACAGATCCGAGCGGCTCCAGCTCTGATCTGGCCAGAGACGGGCGCGAGGTGGCCGACGGCGGAGCTTTAAGCTCGGGCTCCCATGGCGACAGCCTCGCAGCAGGGAAGAGGGAGACCGAGTGAGGGAGAGAGGAAACGTTTTTTTCCAGATCCACATAGGGACTGCGGGTTGAATACCCGGAAATGGAGGGGGTTTTCTGCAAAACTGCAGACGACGTACGACAGAACCGATCGGCGCTTTATTAGTAGGTAAAGATACCCCTTTTAGTTCCTAAAAGTCCCTCATGTTTGTTTCATATGAGATTAAAAGAGACTTTTTTTTAGTCCATACACCAAAAAAGCCTTGGAAACAAACACCCCCTAAATACCGCCAATTTTAGGTTCCTCGGCCGGTCAGCAGAGATCACATGATGGGTGCATGCTTTCAATGCGAACATAACCTGCGCCTGACAAGGCTTCTATCCATGAGCAAGTAGTAGTATGCTCCAGATCGGAAGTACCACAGCGTAGGACAGTCACTGCGGCATAGGAGGACGAGATGTGCCGTGACTCAGTGACTATGACCGGGAGCAGTAAACTAATCGCAGAAACCGTGTTTGCTCCGAGGCCAGGTTCAAATGCTCCGAGGCCGTCTTCCCGCCAGGTTCAAATGCTCCGAGGCCGTCTTCCCGCCAAATCCAATCTTCTCCTCCTCGTCCCCTTCCCGCCAGCCTCGAGCACTACACAAAATAAAGGCCAGATCAGTTGCGGTTTCTGCACTGGCTGCAGCCACGCTGATCAAGAAGCAGACCTGCTGTGTTTTAACTTTGCCTGATAATTCTACTCGTACGCATGGTACGCATGCAGCAAGTTGGAGTATGTTTCGTTGATTCTTGGGGGCCACGAAATAAACGGCATAGGAAAATTGGAGGGACATGTCAGAGGATAAGCACGCACACATGGGGATGTATGTGTTTTTTTTTTGAGCTTGGGGATGTGTGTGTGTGTGTGTGTGTGTGTTGGGAGAACATGGGGTGCCATTGGGTGGGGTGGTCGCTCCCTGGTCAACTGGTCAACCTCTATTTGGTTTGCGGAATTCTGAGAGCTTTGGGATAGAGAAAAAAGAGAAAAGCATATGTTCATTGTTGAATATGATAGAAATGCAGGTGCAAAACGATGTACCGGAAAACACAAAAATATATCAAAAACTTAGTGTTCCGTTCCAGAGGAAGGAAACGCAAACAAATCCTACTGAACACAGTCAAGTCACGTCAAAGGCGTACAACTAGAATATTGTTATGCCACTACAGAGCCAGTTCTTGTAGCTCACATATCCGAATCCAAAAAAAGAGGTCCAGGTGGATTGACAAATTCCCTCATTTTTCTTTTGAAAGTTAGATCAGAGGAAAAAATTTCTTTGCTTCATTCATTCTATTGCAAAATCTTCACAGTTGCAGTCCCGAACGCGGTGGGGAATCATGATGCGATACGTATTTTTTTGCCTCATTTGTCTTTGGACCCCTACCTATAAGCTACTTCCTCTGTAAACTAATATAAAAGCGTTTAGATTACTAAAATAGTGTTCTAAATGTTCTTCTATTAGTTTACGAAGGGAGTACAAGATACATTTCAGAAAGTTCAGAATTCTTTTGAATCCGGGAACAAACATTGTGAAACTCTAATCTGAAACCTATAAACACAAAGTAAGGTATTTGACGGCGAACCCAAGCAGTTCACAACATATATTTGAGTACCGTTGAGTGGCTAAAATGCTTGGTGGTATGAACCGTGAAGAGTCTCACCGACATGATCCTTCCCTTCCAATTCATTGATGAAATCCAGGTTGACTTTCTCCTCCACATGCAGGTGAAGTCTTTCAAATATGTTTTTGAACGCTAAGTTCCAAGCACATCCCATAACCTCCACCGCCCATAACTTCGAATGAGGGGTTTCAGTTGTCTAATCTCAGTCACCATCTAACTATTGACCCCTTCAAGGGTGAGAACATATGGGGATCCGCCATGCAACCCCTTCCATGAAAAGCACACAAATATGATAAAATCTTAAGCTTCAAGGTGGGCTATAGCACGAGCATGAGGATTTGGTGTACTCAGGAAAAAAGACGTGAAGAGGAACTTGCAAAACCTTGAATACTAGCAGGGGCGGGCCCACGTTAGCCCAGCAGGTAGCCCATGACACCGGGTAAAAAACTGCCTTACCTTATATATATAAAGCCCAGGAGGACCTGGACACCCCTATAATTTCTAATGGGACACCCATACAACCCAAAAAACCACAGCTAGCTAACTAAGCCCATGCCGAGGACACGATAGTACATTAGAATCGATCAACCAATGGATTGATTCATCTGTACGACTGTACCGCTGTTCGTACGCGTCGCCTGTTGTTCGTCTCTCGCGGTCTCGCCGTTCGGCCGCCTGCGCTTCGGCCTGTCGCCTCGTTAACCTGCTGATAGTCTAGATCGTCAGATCGCCCCAATTCACCCAATCAGACAATCAGTAAAGGTATGTTGCATTAGATCCACATCACAGTATGGCTGTCCCTATTTCAACTCGTAAATTCTGTTCTAGTTCTTACTTTGTCTCTCTAGCCCTAGGGAATTAGGGCTACTGGATAAGATTAAAAAAATTAACTGTATTAGCTATTGGACTATTTGGAGATTATAAATTACTATGGCCGGAAGCAGCGGCAAGCCAGCAACATGTCAAGTACGTTGTATTTTACTTGCAATCCCCTGAATAATTATAAACATGATTCCTAGTTTTTTTCCTTTTGTGAAGAAATAGATGATTATCTAAATAATTACAAATTGCAGGAGAAGCTCAGTTTATGGATAGGTTTCTAAAAAAAAGGAGAACCATAGTGCAAGATGAAGGTCCATCACACGAAGATAATCATAATGATGCCTCGATCCCGTCATAGATTGACGTCCCAGCCCCGCCATCACCACCTGGATAAAATGATGCCTCAACACGTGAATCTAGTTCTACCAATAATACAAGGAATTCAGTTCAAGTTGAAGAAGATATCAATTGGGAAGAAGAAATTAAATTTGATCCAGGTAAAAGGAGAAGCATAGATGAGTATCATCCGAATCAGAGAGATATGGTAAGAAGGAAGTATTTGGCCAATGGGCCTTGTCAACCTCGTATTGCTGATTTTAAAGTTACAGAGATATGTGGTAGAGACAAAATGTTCATTCGGGAATGGTTTGATGAGTTTGAGAGCTGGCTTGAGTATAGTGAGTTCAAACATAAAGCATATTGTTTTTGCTGTTTCTTGTTTAGACCACGCAAGAAGAAAGAAGCTGGGTATGATGCATTTGTTGCAAATGGTTGGTCAAGTTGGAATAAAAAATACAGATTAAGGGAGCATGTAGGAGACATCAATAGTGCTCACAACCAAGCAAAAAGAGATTGTGATGTTTTGCTGAAATAGAAGCAACACATTTATGTTGCTCTAAATAACCAAAGTAATGCTGAGAGAATTGCTTATTATACTCGACTAAATGCCTCAATTGATGTCTCTAGAGTGTTACTGAAGCAAGGGTTACCTTTTCGTGGCCATGATGAGTCCGAAGAGTCTCTCAATAAGGGTAATTTCTTCGAATTTCATGCTTACACAGTAGAGCAAAATCCAGATGTAAGAAATGTTGTGGCCCATAATGCTCCAGGTAATAATCAGTTGACTTCTTCAAAGATTCAGAAGGACATAGCTGAATGTTTTGCAAAGTAGATATTGCATTCGGTTCTTCAGGAAATTGGTAACGATGTATTTTCTTTGCTGGTTGATGAATCGAGGGATGTGGCTGGTAAAGAGCAAATGGCGGTGGTATTGCGGCATGTTGGTAAATGTGGAGGTCGCTACAGGAATCAACTTCTTTGTCGTCCGCCATCACAGACGGCAAAGAGAATACCACAGACGGCAAAGAATCTCACGGTCGGCAAAATTTCTGCATCAGCCTACGACGGCATAGGACCTTCTTTGCCGCATGTCTCCCCAAAGCGGACGACAAAGCTCTTTGCCGTCAGCTTTCCATAGGAGCAGTCGGCAAAGTGCTCGAGACGGCAGCCGACAGGCGTTGCCTCCGTTAGGGGTTAACGGAGGCTTTGCCGTCTGCCTCCCCCTTATTCTTTGCCGTCTGCCTCCCCCTTATTCTTTGCCATCTGCTCCCCCTTATTCTTTGCCGTCTGCCTCCTCCTTCTCCCCCCTCCACTCTTTGTTGTCTGCCTCCTCCTCCCCCCTCCTCTGTGCCTTCTTCTTTGTCGTCTGCCCACCCTGGAGGCAGACGGCAAAGAGCCTATATAGACACCCCAGGATGCACAACTGGGTGCCATGTGGCACCTTTGCCATCTGCCAGCTGATGGCACATGTCTTTGCCATCAGCTAGCAGACGGCAAAGAGCCCATATAGTACCTGTTTTTTTGTTTGATATTATTTCACAGCACACTTATATATATATATATTTGACAGCACATTTATATAATTCACCACACATATATGATATATAGTTCACCACACATATACTTGCCAACACATATATATAATTCACCACACATATATGATATACATATAAATCAATGTACATCCCCATATATCGAAAGAACCAACATACAAAGTATTGCACTGTTTATCCATATATACATATACATATAGTTCGACATTGTTCATCAACTCAAATGAAAACTAGATGATATACATATAAAGTTCATCCATCGACATTGTTCAACTCCATGAATGCTAGCTTCCATGCATGTAGTATATCCAATGTGCAAAAATATGAATAAGAAAGTCAGAAGAAGAACAAAATATGATGTTTTTGAGCTAATTATGTCATTTTTAGTGGAAAACAAGCTAAGAATATAATATTCATGAGCTAACCAAGGTTCTTATGCCATTTTTAGCTCATTATGGCATTTTGGAGCTAAATGGGTAAATTATGTCATTGTTGGGGAAATTAAAGCAAGGATAATATGAAAGAGGAGAAGAAAGAGGAGGAGGAGGAGAAGAAGAAGAAATCAAGAAGAAGGAGGAGGAGGAGGAGGACGAGAAGGACTAGAAGGTCCTTGGCCTTCTCCTTCTTCTCTTCTTCTTCTTCTTCTTTCTTTCTTTTCATTTTTCCTATTTATTCTCCTCTTATCCTCTTGTTGGAGCTAAATTACCTAATTATGTCTTTTTGGAGCTATATGGGCTAATTATCTCATTTTAGAGGAAAACAAGCTAAGAATATAATATTCATGAGCTAACCAAGGTTCTTATGCCATTTTGAGCTTATTATGGCATTTTGGAGCTAAATGGGCTAATTATGTCATTGTTGGGGGAAATTAAAGCAAGTATAATATGAAAGAGGAGAAGAAATAGGAGGAGGAGGAGAAGAATAATAAATCAAGAAGAAGGAGGAAAAGGAGGAGAAGGACTAGAAGGTCCTTGGCCTTCTCCTCCTCCTCCTGCTCCTCCTCCTCTTCTTCTTCTTCTTCTTCTTTCTTTTCATTTTGCGTATTTCTTCTCCTCTTCTCCTCTTGTTGGAGCTAAATTACCTAATTATGTCTTTTTGGAGCTAAATGAGTTAATTATCCCATTTTAGAGGAAAACAAGCTAAGTATATAATATTCACGAGCTAACCAAGGTTCTTATGCCATGTTGAGCTTATTATGGTATTTTGGAGCTAAATGGGCTAATTATGTCATTGTTGGGGAAATTAAAGCAAGGATAATATGAAAGAGGAGAAGAAAGAGGAGGAGGAGGAGAAGAAGAAGAAATCAAGAAGAAGGAGGAGAAGGAGGAGAAGGACTAGAAGGTCCTTGGCCTTCTCCTTCTCCTCCTCCTCCTTGTCCTTCTTCTCTTCTTCTTCTTCTTCTTCTTCTTCTTCTTCTTCTTCTTCTTCTTCTTCTTCTTCTTCTTTCTTTTCATTTTGCCTATTTCTTCTCCTCTTCTCCTCTTGTTGGAGCTAAATTACCTAATTATGTCTTTTTGGAGCTAAATGGGTTAATTATCCCATTTTATAGGAAAACAAGCTAAGTATATAATATTCATGAGCTAACCAAGGTTCTTATGCCATTTTGAGCTTATTATGGAATTTTGGATCTAAATGGGCTAATTATGTCATTGTTGGGGAAATTAAAGCAAGGATAATATGAAAGAGGAGAAGAAAGAGGAGGATGAGGAGAAGAAGAATAAATCAAGAAGAAGGAGGAGAAGGAGGAGGAGGAGAAGGACTGGAAGGTCCTTGGCCTTCTCCTTCTCCTCCTCCTCCTCCTTCCCCTTCTTCTTCTCTTCTTCTTCTTCTTCTTCTTCTTCTTCTTCTTCTTCTTCTTTCTTTTCATTTTCCTATTTTTTCTCCTCTTCTCCTCTTGTTGGAGCTAAATTACCTAATTATGTCTTTTTGGAGCTAATTGGGCTATTTATCCCATTTTAGAGGAAAACAAGCTAGGTATATAGTATTCATGATCTAACCAAGGTTCTTATGCCATTTTGAGGTTCTTATGGCATTTTGGAGCTAAATGGGCTAATTATGTCATTTTTGGGGAAATTAAAGCAAGGATAATGTGAAAGAGGAGAAGAAAGGGGAGGAGGAGGAGAAGAAGAAGAAATCAAGAAGAAGGAGGAGAAGGAGGAGGAGGAGAAGGACTAGAAGGTCCTTGGCCTTCTCCTCCTCCTCCTTCTCCTTCTTCTCTTCTTCTTCTTCTTCTTCTTCTTTCTTTTCATTTTTCCTATTTCTTCTCCTTTTGTTGGAGCAAAATTACCTAATTATGTCTTTTTGGAGCTAAATGGGCTAATTATCCCATTTTAGAGGAAAACAAGCTAATTACATAATATTCATGAGCTAACCAAGGTTCTTATGCCATTTTGAGGTTATTATGGCATTTTGGAGCTAAATGGGCTAATTATGTCATTGTTGGGGAAATTAAAGCAAGGATAATATGAAAGAGGAGAAGAAAGATGAGGAGGAGGAGAAGAAGAAGAAATCAAGAAGAAGGAGGAGAAGGAGGAGGAGGAGACGGACTAGAAGGTCAAGGCCCCTTCTAGTCCTTCTCCTCCTCCTCATTCTCCTCCTTCTCCTTCTTCTCTTCTTCTTCTTCTTTCTTTTCATTTTTCTTATTTCTTCTCCTCTTCTTGGATCTAAGTTAGCTAACTATGTCTTTTTGGAGCTAAAGGGGCTAATTATCTCATTTTAGAGGAAAACAAGCTAACTATATAATATTCATGAGCTAACCAAGGTTCTTATGCCATTTTGAGGTTATTATGACATTTTGGATCTAAATGGGGTAATTATGTCTTTTTGGGGAAATTAAAGGAAGGATAATATGAAAGAGGAGAAGAAAGAGGAGGAGGAGGAGAAGAAGAAGAAATCAAGAAGAAGGAGGAGAAGGAAGAGAAGGAGGAGGAGGAGAAGGACTAGAAGGTCCTTGGCCTTTTCCTCCTTCTCCCCGTCCTGCTTCTCCTCCTCCTCATTCTCCTTCTTCTCTTCTTCTTCTTCTTATTTCTTTTCATTTTTCATATTTCTTCTCGTGTTCTCCTCTTCTCCTCTTCTTGGAGCTAAATTAGCTAATTATGTCTTTTTGGAGCTAAATGGGCTAATTATCTCATTTTAGAGGAAAACAAGCTAAGTATATAATATTAATGAGCTAACCAAGGTTCTTATGCCATTTTGAGGTTATTATGGCATTTTGGAGCTAAATGGGCTAATTATGTCTTTTTGGAGCTAAATGGGCTAACTATGTCATTGTTGGAGGAAATTAAGGCAAGGAGAATATGAAAGAGGAGAAGAGAAACTTACCGTAGTGGTCATCAAGGAGGAGAAACACCTGGAGAAGGGTCGTGCGATGCCGCTCGGGAGTTATTCTGCAGAATAGATATTTTGCAATGTCTCCTCCTCCTCCTCCTCCTCCTCTTCTTCTTCTTCTACTCTTCTTTCTTATCCTCCTCCTCCTCCTCCTCTTCTTCTTCTTCTCCTCCTCCTCTCCTCTACTACTCTTCTTCTACTCTTCTCTTTTTCTTCTTCTTCGTCTTTCTCTTCTTCTTCTTCTTCTTCTTCTTCTTCTTCCTTTTATTCCTCTTCTTCTTCTTCTTCTTCTTCTTCTTCTTCTTCTTCTTCTTCTTCTTCTTCTTCTTCTTTTTCTTCTTCTTCTTCTTCTTCTTCTTCTTCTTCTTCTTCTTCTTCTTCTTCTTCTTCTTCTTCTTCTTCTTCTTCTCCTCCTCCTCCTCCTCTTCTTCTTCATTTTCTTCTCATCTTGCACTAACCGAATTAACCTAAACTAGTAGTAACCTAATAAACTAACTATCTAAATTAAATATCTAATTTAAAAGAAAAAAACTGAAAAAATAGGGTACCGGAGGCACTCACCGAAGTTGGGGACGGCCGGTGAGGGGAGGGGCGTCGCTGGGAACCGGTGAGGGGAGGGGCCTGCGCAGGGAGCCGGTGAGGGGAGGGGGCGTCGCCGGGGCAGGTGAGGGGAGGGGGTGGCGCAGGGAGCCGGTGAGGGGAGTGGGCGGTGTCGGGGCAGGTGAGGGGAGGGGCGACGCAGGGGGTGGCGCAGGGGGCGGCATAGGGGGCGACACAAGGGTGGCCGGCTGCCGGTGGTGCAGGAGGGAGGCGCGCGCACGGTGGAGAGAGAGACAGAGTGGGGAGTGGGGTAGTGGAGCGAGGGGTTAGGGGGAGATGGCCGTTATAGGGATGTGAGCTTTGTCGTTTGCCCCCGGACGACAAAGGGCCCCACAGCGGATGGCAAAGGCCAGACGGACGGCAAAGAGCCCGTCCGTTGGACCTGGCCAGGCCCAAGGTCTAGTGGGACCCATCTGCCCTCTTTGCCGTCTTCCCTAGGTCTCTTTGCCGTCCGCAGGCAGACGACAAAGCCTTGGCCGATGGCAAACATTCTATTTACCATCAGTGAGCCCTTTACCGTCCGTTTTAGGTCAGCTGACGCCAAAGATCTTCTATGCCATCAGCCAGCAGACGGCAAAGAACTGGCTGATGGCAAATTACTGGATTCCAGTAGTGGGTGCCATCGAGACATTAGTTGGCCTTACTCATGTGAAGGAGAGAACCTCAAAGTATCTCAAGTCTGCCATCGATGATTTATTTGCAGAATATAAGTTAAGTTTCAAGCAAGTTAGAGGTCAAGGGTACGAAGGTGCGAGTAATATGCGAGGTGAGTTTAATGGCTTGCAATCCTTAATCACGAGAGAGAACACCACAGCTTATTATGTTCACTGCTTTGCACATCAGCTTCAGTTAGTTGTTGTGGCTGTTGTTCGTAAGTACAAATGCATTGGTAATTTTTTTTGATATGATCTCGGTCTTCTTGAATGTGGTCTCTCGATCATCAAAGAGAAAAGACATGATTCGAGACAACTATAAAGAACAAGTGTGTGAAGCTTTAGGTTCTGGACTAATGAAAAGTGGGACGGGATTAAATCAAGAACTAGCTCTTCAAAGACCAGGAGACACTCGATGGAGTTCTCACTACAAAACTCTTAAGAGTTTGATTGATATGTTCCCCACAATTGTCAAAGTGCTAGAATATGTTGAAGAAGAAGACATGGATGATACAAACCGAAGGCAAGCTTGTGGTCTTCTTGTTTATTTCCAGTATTTTGATTTTGTGTTCTACTTACAGCTTATGTCCACTATATTGATAATCACAAACACATTATCATTGGCTCTACAACGGAAGAATCAAGACATTGTGAATGCCATTAATTGTGTGAATTCAACCAAAGCCTCGTTGACTGATTTGAGGAGAGATGGATGGGAATCTGTCCTGCATGAAGCATATGTCTTTTGTGACAAGCATGACATTTCCAAGTTGGAAATGGTAGACCAATATGTGAATTCAAAGAAGCCACGAGCAAAATCAGGTATCACTAATAGGCATCATTATGAAGTGGATTGTTTTAATGATGTTATTGATTGGCTGCTTCAAGAACTTGGTAACCGTTTCAATGAGAAAAATTCTGAACTACTTGTCTGCTCAACGGCTTTGAGCCCAAATGAATCGTTTCGTGATTTCAACTTAGAGCATTTGATGAGTCTAGCAAAACTTTATCCAAAAGATTTTGATGATGGAGAACTCACGGACCTTAGACATCACATTCATCTTTACATTGTTGATGTCCGAGCAGATGATCGTTTCTTTGGTTTAAGTAATATTTGTGAGCTCTCTCAAAAAATGGTGGATACAAGGAAACATATTGTATATCCCTTGGTTTATCGCCTTTTGAAGCTAGCACTAGTATTGCCAGTTGCCACGGCTACAGTTGAAAGATCTTTTTCAGCTATGAGAATTGTGAAGACATATTTGCATAGTCGTCTTGGTGACGCCGCATTGAAGTACAACCTTATTTGTTATGTGGAGAAAAGCGAAACGAGGAAGGTTACTAATGATGCAATGATTGGTCGGTTTGAGGACATGATAGAACGTAGGAAACCATTTTAGTAAGGTAATGGTTTTAGCTTACTTATTACACAGCTGTAATTAATATGTTGCTAAGTGGCTTTTTTTTATTTGTAGGCAATCAGGATCTATGATGCATTTTCTCGTCATCAGTTATACTTTATTCATAATTTGGACACTTTAATTCTTCTTCATTGTTTAATTCCCAGCAATCAACTAATATTTTGAGTGAACTGTTTATTTTGGACCTTTGACGATCATATCCATAGTCATATCATATTCTATATATATTACACCGTTAAATGTATTACTTTTATCTATATTATGACCTGTTATCCACATATATGTGATAGACATGGGACCCTGGATCATTTTTGTCCTGGTTCCGCCCCTAAATACTAGGGGGCAAAGTCGATTGATGCAGAAGCATTAGAGGGTCAAGTAGGATATGCGGGCTAGATATAGGTCACACATGACAGTTCGCCATGGTTTGAAAAAATCCTATCCATCGCCTATAGCAAAGACTGGGCTAGCCCAGTTTCAACACTATGTACATCCCGATGGTTCTATTGGGTTTTTCTTTCTGTTTTCAGCGGTTTTCTTTCTATATTATATCCAATATCTTTTTTCCTTTCGTTGATTTTTCTTTTAATATTGTTATCTTAAATTTTTGAGACACAAATCGTAAAAATTTCAAAAATTTAAGAATATATTTTATAAAAATCATAAACATTTTAATTATTCAAATCATTTTTTGAATTCATATTTTTATAATATGACGTTGTAAAGTTTCTTATATTTTATAAAAATTGTTTTTTTTATAAAATTAATGAAATTCCGCTCTACTGCTTTTCAAAATCTCACGAAAATCGCTAGCCTATTTTCTTTCTTCAATAGGGGACCCACTGACTTTTCTTTCCAGAGCGCATGAGAACGTGTATTACTCCGTTCCTAAATATAAGGTGCATTAGTTTTTTAAAAGTCAAACTATGTATATGTTTGACTAACATTATAACAAAATATATAATGAGTTACAATAACAAATATATAAAATATAAAAATATATTTCATGATGAATCTAGTGGTAATGATTTGGTATTCTAGACCTTGATATTTTGGTCTACAAACTCGGTCAAAGTTAGATAAGTTTGACTTTTTGAAAAAATAATACACCTTATATTTAGAAACGGAGGCAGTACATTCTATTTATCACCCAAGGCGAAGCATAAGAATATACCCGCCGTGGACAACCAACTGTACCCACACCGGGACTACCCCTTAACAATAAACATTGCTTCTTGCGTGCGTGTTCCGGCCGTTCAAGGGAGGCGAGCTAAGAGATCGATCAATCAATACTCAGGAGATGAGCAGTGGTGTCGGCCGCGGGACCGCTCCGGCACCGGCTACCACGCCTCCTCTCCTCCACCACTGCTCCGCCTTCGATTCCACCAAGGTACAATCTTTAATCTCTTCTTCTCCTTCGAGCTTCGACTTCCTCTATTCTCAACACAAACCCTAGTAAGGCTAGAATATGCACGCACAATGATAGTGCAATCCGTTGGTGATTGTGCTTTAACTTTTGTTCTATGATCTGTAGTATATTCAGATGCTAGCTTGCTTATGAACCCTTTTTTCTTTTTCTAAGTGGAGGCTAAATATTTACCTCATCGATTAATCAAGAAGTCAATTAGTTTTTGAAAAACCTGACAAAAACCAATACGAACAACCCAAAGTCATACTATTCACACAACACGAAACACCGTGACCGCACATGTGGTCCTCCTAACGCATCACAACCATAACATTCGTCACTTGTACAACACAACGGAGCTCTAGAGAAAAACACCGACTACGATAAAATAGAGCACCCTCCATCGTAAATTCAAAATTATTTTGAATTTTCTTCCAAGAGTAAGCTATTTTTAAATTCCAAATGGGATACTTCTAATAAGACGCTTATTTTAGTTAAGCATTTTGAGCATTTATTTCCTCCACTTTATTTTATAGGCTTTATTTAAATAGTTCTTTTGATTGTATTTTATTTTCCAAAATAGTTCTCCTGATTTGTTTGAGCCCAGTTTTCAATTGAACCATCGTCATTTGTATTGATTATTTATTTTGCATGAGGCCTTTAATCAAATCAATCAATGTCAATCACAAAGCAAATCCTAGGAAAAGTTAGCTAACTAGAGAGCAAGCAAATGTTTTTTTCTATTTTTTTTTCTAACTAGAGTATGCATCTTTCAGAGGCCCGAGGTGAGCCTCTTTCTAAAAAAATGAAATTTAAACATTCCTAGGCAATACTCAATCACGGCACGTCATGTTGGCTGGTCTAACCAAAGGTCGATTTTATCGTATCACGCCATAATTAACAAAATCCATATCATGCATATCACGCAAAAGTGGGAGGTCGTGCGACAAACACGGTGTCATTATGTAGTTAATTCAGACGCGTATATTGCTGTCCAAAAAAAAAACCCCCAACCCCGTATCTCTCTCTACTATTAAAGGGGATCTCTCGTCGTCGTGATGGTTCGACCAGCGATCCCCCTTTAGCGCTAAACCTTCCACCGTTTTCTTCCACCCCCTCGTTCGCTCCTGCTCCCCCACCCCCTCGTTCGCTCCTGCTCCCCCACCCTCCTCGTACTCGTACTCGTGCGAACCCACGACGGCATCCCCCCATCCCCACTCTCCCCGACCCCATCCCCGAGGGCGAACTGCTCCTCTCGCGCAGTCCCCCGCCGCCGCACACGCCCCCGCGCCGCTCGGTGCCGCCGCCGACCCTCTTCGCCGCCGCACCCTCTCCCTCCCCGCCGGCCCTCCGCGAGTGGGACACGCCCCCGCGCCGCTCGGCACTGCGCGGAGGAAGGCCCCACCGGAGATCTCGTCCATGACGGCGACGAAGGCGTCGAGGTCGGCCAGGAGGGGCTCGGCGAGCGTGAGCGCATCGGGGGTGGGGGAGGCGGGGGTGGCGGTGAAGAGGAGCGCGCGGGGCGAAGAGCAGGTCGTGCGCGCGGGAGGCGGCGGCGGCGCGCGCGAGGAGGCCCCGGGAGAGGCGCGAGAGGACGGTGGGGGATGAGGGGTCAGAGGGGGCCGGGTCGGCGAGGTCGAACAAGGAGGAGTGGCCGCGGAGGCGGAGGCGGCGGAGCATGGAGAGGAGCGCGGCCGAGATCGAGCACCTGGTACAAATCCGATGCAGCCATGCAGGCTCAGATCTGACACGCCCTCCATCGATGGGAGGACCGCCAGACGGAGCACGTCGTCACCGTCGCACGTTCTTCCTCCTCCGCAACCGGTCCTCTGCCCCTCCCCTCTTCTCCCCACAGGATAGCCAACGGCTCACCTGGTACATGAGTCATGAAGGGGTAGCTGACAGGTATGAGGAGATCCACCAGAGGCAACCTGAATCATTTTATTTTGTCTTGTCATCGGCTACTTTGAAGAGTGGGGCATCCTGACGTTTTTCAACCTTCTCTTCTGTTGTAGTAGGTGGTGAAGAACGAGGGGTGGGAGGGACTCTACGGCGGCCTGATACCCTCGCTCGTCGGCACTGCGACCTCTCACGTTCAGTTCGCTGTTTGCTGGATTCACCGATGACATGCCTTGTTTTTCTTCTTCTTCTTACTTTACGGTAAGGTCTGCCTTGAATTTGAGATGCTTTACATGCTTCTTTATTCTTTGGGTAATTCTTATTACTTTGTGCATATCTATCATTGACCTCATGCATCCGAATTGTCTTTTTCCTGGACATAATTGTTGTAAGCTCATCCTTGTTCTAAAAGGTTATGGTTACGATGTTGAGTTTTTGTACTTTTGATTCAACTAATTTAAGCAGATAAACCGATGCTTCGCATGCTCGTCTCTTAATTGCACGCATGAGGGGTCTGCAATCGTGATATTTATTGCCTGAGACACCCCAAGTTCAATTGGACAACAAATGTCTTTAATTAGGATCCACTTTATTCCTACAAGTTGAAGTGGTAAAGACCGTTTTCTGCACGCGTGTTCCACTACTGTCCTATATATACAGCAAGCAGCAGCATGAAAACCACCGGATCGTACAGAGCAGAGCACACATTAGTACATGACGGGCAGCAACAAGGCCTCCACATACAAGCTCTCTTGTTGCAATTGGTGAGAGAAGATTTAGTGAGGGAGACCATGAGATCCAGCGGACGCTGATGGAGCTTCTTATTCGTTTAGATGGATTTGATGAGCTTGGCAAGGTAAACTAACATCAAGTTTTTTCCTTCTCTAGATGCCTTTATGCCATATATGCGAAGGAATGGATTCAACCAAAGTAATTTGCTTGCTTCAATGTCTCTCTCTGTGTGTGTGTGTTGCGCTCTAGCTTTCCTGGTCTCGAGGAAAGTATGTGTTTCGACATGAATTCTGCAGATTAAATTTGTCGCTCATCTTTGCTTCATTTCTTTTATGAATTTTTTGGATGCGGATTTACATACATTTTATTTAACTCCCTTTTCTAACATTACACATTTTTGCTCTTGGGGGAAGTATATGTGTTTCGACATGAATTTTGCAGATTCAATTTATTGTTCATCTTTGCTTTATTGCTTCTATGAATTTTCTGGATGTGGATACTGGATACGCTTAACATTTTTTTAGTAGGAAAAAAATTGAGGTCTGTAGAGTTTGTTCTGTCTCTTTGTTCACATGCCATCCTGTTTGTCTAATAGGCTTGAATTCTTATGATTTCTTTTTTACTACTAGGCTTGTTTTATTTTATTTTGGGAAAACCCCATGATTTTTCCCAACCCGATACATCATGATCAATGATGTCGAGAAGGGTTAATCATCCCAATCAAGATGAGTAAAATCGATCGCCTCTTTTGGTGCTTATGCAATTGGGAATGGTTTTACTTGTGGCTTGAGTGGCTTTGGTTCAGTGGAGAACACAGTTTATTTGCACTTCCTGGAATATAATTATCATCTGTGATTTTGCTATGTATTAACTGTGACTTGACTCACTTCACGTGAGTAACATTGATTAGTCTGATGTATTATGCATGACCATGGGAAGACATTGTTTTGCATGATATAATTAGTGTGATGGTACAGTTACCCCCATTCATCCGACGCCATAATGGACTTTATCTTTGTGGGTGCTTTTGGTTGATTTCTTCAAGGAGTGGAAGCTGGATTGTGAGATTTGCCTATGCCCTTAGTGTTGGAAATATGCCCTAGAGGCAATAATAATTAGTTATTATTATATTTCTTTGTTCATGATAATCGTTTATTATCCATGCTATAATTGTATTGATTGGAAACACAATACTTGTGTGGATACATAGACAAAACACTGTCCCTAGTAAGCCTCTAGTTGACTAGCTCGTTGATCAAAGATGGTCAAGGTTTCCTGGCCATAGGCAAGTGTTGTTACTTGATAACGGGATCACATCATTAGGAGAATCATGTGATGGACTAGACCCAAACTAATAGGCGTAGCATGTTGATCGTGTCATTTTGTTGCTACTGTTTTCTGCGTGTCAAGTATTTGTTCCTATGACCATGAGATCATATAACTCACTGACACCGGAGGAATGCTTTGTGTGTATCAAACGTCGCAACGTAACTGGGTGACTATAAAGATGCTCTACAGGTATCTCCGAAGGTGTTCGTTGAGTTAGTACGGATCAAGACTGGGATTTGTCACTTCGTATAACGGAGAGGTATCCCGGGGCCCACTCGCTAATACAACATCACACACAAGCCTTGCAAGCAATGTGACTTAGTGTAAGTTGCGGGATCTTGTATTACGGAACGAGTAAAGAGACTTGTCGGTAAACGAGATTGAAATAGGTATGCGGATACTGACGATCGAATCTCAGGCAAGTAACATACCGAAGGACAAAGGGAATGACATACGGGATTATATGAATCCTTGGCACCGAGGTTCAAAGGATAAGATCTTCGTAGAATATGTAGGACCCAATATGGGCATCCAGGTCCCGCTATTGGATATTGACCAAGGAGTCTCTCGGGTCATGTCTACATAGTTCTCGAACCCGCAGGGTCTGCACACTTAAGGTTCGACGTTGTTTTATGCGTATTTGAGTTATATGGTTGGTTACCGAATGTTGTTCGGAGTCCCGGATGAGATCACGGACGTCACGAGGGTTTCCGGAATGGTCCGGAAACGAAGATTGATATATAGGATGACCTCATTTGGTTACGGGAAGGTTTTCGTGCATTACCGGAAAAGTTTCGGGCTCATCGGTAGTGTACTGGGAGTGCCGGGAGGGGTGCCGGGGACCATCAGGAGGGGTGTCACGCCCCAAGAGGTCTTATGGGCTGTGGGAAGAGATAAACCAGCCCCTAGTGGGCTGGAATAAGTTCCCACTAAGGCCCATAAGGTTTGAGAAGGAAAAAACACAAGGTGGAAAGAGTTTCCAAGTGGGAAGGTGGAATCCTACTCCAAGTAGGATTGGAGTAGGACTCCTCCACCTCCAATTTCGGCCAAACCATTAGGTTTTGAGGCTGCCTCCTCCCTTCCCTCCCTCCTATATATAGTGGAGTTTTAGGGATGATTTGAGACAACTTTTGCCACGGCAGCCTGACCACATACCTCCACGGTTTTACCTCTAGATCGCGTTTCTGCGGAGCTCGGGCGGAGCCCTGCCGAGATTAGATCACCACCAACCTCCGGAGTGCCGTCACGCTGACGGAGAACTCATCTACCTCTCCGTCTCTCTTGCTGGATCAAGAAGGCCGAGATCATCGTCGAGCTGTACGTGTGCTGAACGCGGAGGTGCCGTCCGTTCGGCACTAGATCGGAGCGGATCGTGGGACGGATCGCGGGACGGTTCGTGGGACGGTTCGCGGGGCGGATCGAGGGACGTGAGGACGTTCCACTACATCAACCGCGTTTCTTAACGCTTCTGCTGTGCGATCTACAAGGGTACGTAGATCGGAAATCCCCTCTCGTAGATGGACATCACCAAGATAGGTCTTCGTGCGCGTAGGAAATTTTTTGTTTCCCATGCGACGTTTCCCAACACTTAGTAGCTTACAAATTTTGACCTTACTTCACTTTCCTGTTACTATATTTGCATCTATTCATGAAGGATGGTCATTTGGTTAGAAGTATAAACTTTTGCAATCAGCACACGACTCATCCTATTTATCTTACAACGTGAGGTTCACATTAGTTGTTTCTCTTCATGGTGACTCAGCTTTACCGGTGTCACTTTCAGCTTGATGGTCATGAATCAAATGTGACTTCCTATCTAATTACGTTTAACTTCAACGGTTGTTTTTTAACAATTGCTTATTATTCAGATTGTCTTTGATAGTTGGGTTCCAGCTACGTACACAACATTGCACTCAGAATTTGAGCGGGACTAATAAACTGTTGTGTGGCTATTCTTTTAATTATATTTTTGGGACAGCTTCAATCAAGAAAGTGTCTCAAACAGCCAGGAGTCTAGGTGCAGCTGGCTTTGTTGTTGCTGTAGAAGATAGTTACCCAGGGACAAAGTTTGATCCTGTGCCTGTCAATATTCTTGGGATTCTCATCACAGATGTCAGCAAAACAAAGGTATTTTATCTCCAATGGAGCCTATTGTGGAGATATGTACGGACAAACATCATTTGTAAAAGTAGAGGCGACCTGTACTGCAAGCGTGCAGTAGATCAGCCTGTTTATTTGTTTTCTCAATAAGCGACTTAGTAGCCAGAATAAAAAAAGTTAACATACAACAAAATTGTTCTCAAATATCAAAACTAACTTGCAGGTACTTCCAGAGTAGTAATGTGGACCGTACCATGTATGCACTGCTGCTATTGTAGGATGACATTGCAAATGAGAAAATTTGTTTAAAGTACCCATGCATGTTAAGTTCTATAATGTTTTTCTGATACATCACAATGACATTAATTTTGGCCATGTAGGATCTTATAGACTACTACAACTCTTCTACAACAAGAGACTGGGCCGCCGCTCCCCTCGATCCATCGGCCGCAACTGATCCCGTGCGATCCGCTCCCCGCCCGCGCGGTAGAGATCCACCATGGAGGCCAGTGAAGTTGACTACCAAAGTTCTTGGTATGATTCAGGCTTCTCGTTATTTTACTATTTGGATGAGCATATGAGTGCATACGAAAGATTGACGCCGTACTTTGGCAACCCATAAGGTTGTTTATCATGAAGCTACTTGAACTTTTCTTATGCTCTAGGCCAACTATTGTGCTGGTCCAACATAGTGAAAGTAATACTCAATCTATTATTTTTTTGTCTTGCCTTGAAGAACTGATACTCTTCCAGATCTTATCAATTATTTTGAATGCTTTGTATACCATGTGCTTCAATATTTGGTTTAATCGTGTTAAAGCAAGAAAAACATTGCTCATGGCTGAGTCCATCCTCTGCATTGAAGGGGTGCAAATTTTACCAGTCATAAAATGATGTTAAAATAGATCTTTACTTTGTGCTGCTAAAAATTAAGGAGCATGTGGATTTTCCATAACAATTTGATACAAGTTAACATCTCTGATGATATTTAGTACTGTCAGTCATTGCTTTTTTTTCCTAATTAATAATTGTTTCATGGTGCTATTTAGGTTATGCTCCAGCGAAAAATGACTTCCTCTTCAAGAGAGTACGCATAATTCCTGTCCTATAATGTTTGTTTTTTCAAAATTCTAGGGACGGATTAAGGAGGGGTGTTCGGATATATTCTATCATACTTTCTGCACAATGTTTTCTTCTAAAAATATTGGACACTGTTTGGATAATCTTTTAAAACTTAATTTCCTTTGTTTCTTTCACTTTCAGAGGCTACAAAGTTTCTTTTTCGGTAAGTCATATCTCCTCATCTGTCAATTACACTGCCTACTGCCCATAAGTTAAATTGTCAAAATTGAAGTGCTCAAAATAGAAAGTGAATATTGAATACAGATATACTGATGCAACACTCAAGAGGGAAGTCTGCACTTGTTTTCTGTTCTACAAGAAAAGGTGCACAAGAAGCAGCACAATGCCTCTCACAAACCGCAGGGTCTCTTGGCTATTCAAATCCATTCATGAAATCTATGCAGCAGTATGAACATCTACGAGAGGCTTCCTTAACCTGTAGTGACAAGCAGATGCAGTCTTGTATCGTACATGGAGGTCATGTTGAATCTTGTTCTCTGGAACATGACCTTCCTAATTTTGCTACCGATTACAGTGTTTTTGTCTTCTTATCTGGACACTCATGTTAGGTGTTGCCTAAATTTACACTAACATAGTCGTATTTCCAAATTTCAGTTGGTTTCATAATGGTGGTCTTTGCTTAAAGGATCGGAGTCTTGTTGAGGGGCTTTTCCTGAAGGGTGATCTTCAAATTCTATGCACGACAAATAATTTGGCACGACATCAACTTACCTTCACATACAGTAGTGATGAAGTCAGCACAATTTTTGTGAGAACTTTTTTTAGTGTGAAAGCATTTCTACCAACTTTTTTTTAATGTGAAAGCATTTCTACCTACCCTCTGATCTTTTTTATGATATTTTCTGATTTTTATACATTTTGTAGCAACAAAGAGAAGGGGTCTTATGTAGAATATGAGAGATCCATGGTTCTTCAGGTGTGCTACTAAGTCTCAGTTGCTCCTGCAAAATAACATCTTAACAAACAAAGGATATGCACCACCAAGCGTTTATTTGCTATGCATTTTTTCCTTCCAGCCTAATATACATGTTGCCTAAGGTGTTTTGACTTGCTTACCTGATTAATAAATGAAAATAATAATAATAGACAGGTTAACAAATTTAGCTCAGGCCTTGTTAATATCCATATAATTATATGTGAACTATCCTTTGAATAACATAAGTTGGTTCTGACTTTGTTCCCGCAAATGATCGGATATGCTAAATTATTTTTCATGTATACAAGGATTTGGTTATCCTGTAATGCATTATCGTATTTATTTAAAGTTATTTACATTTTGTAATTCAAATAGGAAACGATGATATGTGATAATGCCCTTGCTTCTGATAGAGCCTTTTTTTTGGGTCACCTCACAGATGTGTGGGAGGGCTGTCCGTCCACCATTTGATGATACTGGAACAGTCGTAATTATGACAAGAAGAAAGACAATAATTTTTTCTGTGTTTTCCTCTCTTTTCCTCTCTTGTTAATTATGAGCAAACAAATCCCCATAAAATGATTGATTGTAACAAGCACATATGAAGCACATACAACATTGTTTCTTATCGCATAAACTTAATTTCCCCTCCTGTTGTTGACCTTCAGTGTTGAACCTAAATAAGTTTTACAATCTACAGATTATAGTTACAAGCCAAAAAAGCTTCAAGAAGGTATTTTACAATAATATTCATGTGATGAGCTAGCGATAGTCCAGTTTCAGATTATTCTCCGTGCAAGTGTTTTTTAAAAGAATTATCTGTGCACATGTTGGTTCACTGCACTCACTAACAGTGTCCTACATAGAAACCTCTGCTGCACACTCAGGTTCAGAAGACAGAAAATAGAGCAATCAACAGTACCCATGAATACGATAAGAATAAAGAGTAGAGAAGATGACACGCGTTTTTTGTGATGTTTCATAGAGAGTTGCACGTGCATCTTTGCCTAAATTTATAGTTACACAACAATGTTGAGCATTTATTTGGGGGCCAATATACTTATAGTTGTATGAGTTTTGATCAAGAACGTACCGGTATAAATTATTATTGACTTACTTATGTTCAACTCAACTTTAAGTATGAGTCGCATGTATTTTGTTTTAGTGATATACTGTATAGGACAAGAAAAAGTATATACTGATATTTTATGTGATGGACGCTTTCAGTGGAGGGATTGTAATGGAGGGGTTGCTAGGGTGATAGAACCCGTATTCCATTGGTTGACGACGACGAGAAACAAAGGATTTATTACGATGGCGGTGAGACAACTGATAAGGTTGGGTCGGACTCAACAGCTAGAAATAGCGGTGAGCAACATAAGTTTGTTATTCCGTGGCAACGCACGGGCGCTCAACTAGTGTAGTTATAATTTGCAATTGGAGGATAAGTCAAACACATGCTATATATATATAGTTACTTCGAATTTGCACTAGGACAGACAAGAATCTTTCACGAAACTAAAAGGAACACTCAGACTATAGCTAACAAATACTACTAGCACCACACTGGTTGAAGCATCATCCTAAAATTGTTGCCCTAAATTAACTAGTATACTTAAAACGTCGCGGGCTAAAAATCTCGGTCGCCGTCTTGATTAGATCACTCGGCGACGGCGGGCCTGCTGCTGCAAGCCAAGCTTATTTCTCAACGGTGACGGAGACCTTGCTGCTGTCAACGGTGTTCTTTGCGGCAATGGTGGGCAGTTCGACACTCTTTCCCTTCTTGGGGGTCGACCAGTAGTAGCAGAGGTAGAGGATCAGCTGGGCGAGGCCAAAGAGGGTACCGAGGCCATTGGGGATCTGCACCGAATCAAAAGAGTACATTATAGTTAGATCGATGCACACTCAAAAAAAAAGAAGGAAGTTAGATCGATGCAGGGAGTTCTCGTTTCTCTGGCACTTTGAAGATGCGATTGCAGTACTCACCGTGATGTAGAGGTCGAACTTGATGAGCGCATAGGCCGTCCAGCAGCCGCCGTTGAGGAAGTTCACCAGCGACAGGAAGAATGGCATGTACTCCACGCTCTTGGTCCTGATCACTTTACCCTGCAAGAAGCACGATATTACGTTCACCAGTTAGTAAAAGCACACGTTTCATTAAGTATATATGGTATAGATTAATGAGGAAACATATTCACTGGCTAATTAACAGTTGCTATATATTGTTGATCTCTACATCTGGGACCGCATGACACACGGGTTGGAAGCAGTGTTGGTGGCTGGTACCGTATCCTTTTCCATTAATTATAACATCACCACCCCATAGAGTTGGCAAAAGGGAAGGATCACAAGATGCAAAGATTACAACACTATATGCATGCATCCCTAGGCATCACACATATCCGATGAAGTGCTAGATCACATGTTTTAGTTAGATCGTGAACCGTTCTTTCAGGCCCTTCCCGTCACTCAACAGCTAACACGAGAGTTTGGCGAGGGCAACAGAAAGCATGGTTGGCTGGCTACACGGGATGGAAGTACATATACATATGCAGAGGACACGTATGGGCTGTGTGTTACCTATTGTGGTGAATAAACTGTATGCTTTTTGACCTAACATACATGCAAGGGCAAGGCAACATCATGTAAAAGAACTTGGGTGTGTGAAGAAGATCATGACGATTTGGCAAAAGAGGCAGGTCTGATACGATGCTTAAAAATAGGAAGGTGGGGCTACATTATCTTATCCCATTAATTTTATTCCAAAGTTGCCTTATACTCTATGACCATGGTCTTGGAAGCAGAAGAAACAACGCGGCCGTATATAGAAACAAACGGATCGAGGAACTAAAGCGTGGATCAAAGATCGAGTGAGCGAGCACGTACCATGATGGTGAGCGGGGAGGCGTACATGATCGAGCCGAAGATGACGCAGAGGATGCCGACGATCATGGACCGCTTCTCGTGGGTGTGGGCGCCGAGGAGCACGCCGGCCACCACGGCCACCATGAACAGCGCCTCGATGGCGAGCACGCCGAGCATCTTCAACTGCACGCGCGCACGGGCACATGCATGGGTTAATTAGCTAGGGGCAGGCAGATCTTGTATACAGAAACCAACGCCGACAAAGAGACAGCAGTACGTACTCGTGTGTTTCTGGTGGCGTAGATGAAGAAGACGATGAGGTAGGCGCCCTCGATGAGAAGCCCGATCCCGTTGATGGTGACGACGAGGATGCTGTTGGGGTGGACGATGGGCAGGCCGTAGAAGACCCAGAGCATGCAGTTGAGCAGCGTCGCCAGGTAGGGGTCCGGCTTGAACTCCTCCACGTCCTTGGCCTTGATGATCCGCCAGAACGTCGGCCTGCACAGGCAGCAACAAAACAAGCATCAGATCCGTACCCCAGTTGTTATCGACAACCACCTTCCATGCATAGATTGGACTAGACAGATAAGCCGGATGCGAGGAGGCGGGTGGCGGTGGCGGCGGCGGCTTACGCAGGGGAGAGGAAGAGGCCAAAGGAGATGACATTGCCGATGATGCCGACGATGTTGCGGGCGGCTTCGGTGGAAACCATCTTGCTATCTTGATCGCCGGGAACGCAGCTCGACTTGTGGAAACGGCTTGGGGATTTGGGGTGATCGAAACAGGGAGGCCGGGCGGAGCTTATATAGGCGTGCTGGGGTTCTGGGTACGTCCTCCCCAACAGGGCCGGCCCCAAACAGGGCAACCGCCCCGGGACCGAGAGGATGAGGGTCTCCAAACATTTAAACTATCTATATCTATATCTACCTTTTTTTTTAATCTATATCTATACCCCTAATCTATATCTATACCTAATAATAATAATAATCTATACCTACCTAATAATAAAGAGGCTATTGCTTCCGTCGGAAAACCCACCAAGACATTTTTATAAAAAAAAAAACTGTAATTTTTGTTATTCAACCCGCGCTCCATCATTTATCTGGAACGCAAAAAAAAAACAATTCGCTGCAAAATTATATCCGTACGCATCGCCTCCTCCCGTCGACCCTGGGCCACCCTGGCCTGTGCCCAGGCCGCCGCCACACCACTCGCCGCCACGGCAGACCTCAACCGCCACCGCTACCGATCTCAACCCACCCGCCTCCGCGGCCGTACCTCTCCCCGCTCAATGCCCCCGTTGCGGCGCTCGAGCGCATCGCGTCGACCCTGGTCCATCCTGGCCTGTGCCCAGGCTGCTGCCACACCACTCGCCGCCGCGGCCGACCTCAACCACCACTGCTGACGATCTCAACCCACCCGCCTCCGCGGCCGTACCTCTGCCCGCTTGCTGCCCCCGTTTCGGCGCTCGAGCACAGATTCTGGATCAAATCAACGCGACATCTACAGTGACTGGGATGATGCGTCTGCTCGATGCAGAACGGCGGCGGCGCGCGGATAAGGCGCGGCGGAGCGAAGTACTTGCAGGTGGAGGCGGGCCTCCATGGATCACACGGGGAACTCCGAGTTTATGGCGCGGCAACGGCGACTCCTTATGGCCAGATAGAGGCGCCTAACCATTGCTCCCCTCATCGTATCCCCTCCTCCGGCAGGAACTCATCATCTGGTGAGATCCCCTCCCCATGCCTCCAACCGTGTGCCAAGCACCGGCAAGAAATTTTGTTTTGTGGGGATTTGTTTGCTGATGAATTAATGTATCGAATGTAAGATTGTATTGTTGTAGAGACAGAGAATGGAACACCACCTTCAGTTTGTCATCTGATCCCACATTCTCTACCCAATGAGTGAAATAAGATAACAGTCCGTTGATCAATTCACGTAGCCTCTTTGTTTTGCTTTGCTTGTCCCGCTCAATTTCTCATCATGGTGAAATTAACAATGGACGGGTTGATTTCTCAACAAAATAGGATAGGACAGACTACATTAGTTAGTTAGTTTATTATTTTAATAAATCAAAATGATTATAAAAAAGATTAAAAGCGTGTGGTATTTTTCTCTCCCGTTGCAACGCACGGACCCTTTTGCTATAATAATAAAGAGGCTATCGCTTCCGTCGAAAAACCCACCGTGGTGTTTTTATAAAAAAGCCCCTGTGCTTCTGATTGAGTCGATTTTGTTTGACGATTTTCCCTGACCGGTCGTCTTCGCAATCTAGGAGCAAACAAAACAAAAGGCCGCTTCTTCCTCCCCACGCCACCCAGCCTCCTGCTCCCCCAAGGGTCAACGCCATCGATCGGCAGCTCGTTTCCCCTCCTCCCGTGCCGCGCGTTCCCACTCGTCATGGCCGCGGATGCCACCCCTCCCTCCCGCACTATCCCCGCATGCCTGCTCCTCCTCCTCTTCCTCTCAGCGCGCGGGCGGACGCGCCCCCCTGGCGGCGGGGCTCGTGTACCCAGGCTTCACCGCCTCTGGCTACGAGTACATCGACACCCGCGACGCCTTCCTCGAGTCCAACAACGGCGCCTTTCGGGCGGCCGTGCACAACCCGGGCCATCAGCTGGCCAGTTTCTACCTCGCCGTGCTGCACGCGCCGACCGGCACGCCGGTCTGGTCCGCCAACCGCGACGCGGGTTGAGGCACTGCGTCGAGCACGCAGCCGGAGTGCACGCGTCGACCGGCACGCCGGTCTGGTCCGCCAACCGCGACGCGCCGACGGCGTCCTCACGCCGCGTCCAGCTCTCCGCGCGCGGGCTCTCCATGACGGATGCAGATGGCAAGACGGTGCTCCCTCCGCAGTCGTCCCCGTCGCCGCACTCCAGGCTGCTGCCGGTCAGGAGGTCCAGCAGGGGAGGCACCGTGTCGAGCACGCAGCCGGAGTGTGTGGGTAGGTCGCGCCGAGTGAGGGAAGGGCCAGCTCTGCCATGTCTGATTTGGACTCTGTTTCTGTCTGTGACCGTGTCCTGCTACAACTCGGTGCTACCTGACGAGGATTGGTCTTCTCTCCTGTAAAAAGCAACGATTTTGAGCTGAAATCTCCATCAGGTTGCGTACTTGGACCAGAAAAAAATACATCAAATCCTGGAGTTGGACGAAATAAGCATCATGTGGCCTTCAAGTTCGACGGAGGCAGAAGCGACAAGTTCGCCGGAGGTAGAAAAATATCCATCGAGCCATCCAATATCGTTAACAATGGCTACACCACAAGTATGTAATATAATACATTGTCTGTCAGATATTCATTGGTAGATATGTTCAGTGTGTGCGACTTTTTGACTGCTGTTGTGTGTGAATTTGTTCTGCCCACTATGTATATAATCACTAAGCATTCCAAATTTGATTATCTAGGCAGCTTTTAGATCACATGAACTATAATAAGAAACGACAGTGCAGGCTTCCAGGCTCTGCACGTCCCTTAGCCTACATGCCTCGAGATAGCCTGATAAATTCACTCTCTGGGCCAACTAGATCTGAGAAAGACTTGATGAAAATTATATCTCACCCGTTAGGCAGAGAAGAAGCAACGGCAAGGCAACATTCTTGGGTCAAATGGCTAAAATAAGGTGATAGAAGCACTGGCTTTTTTCTTGCAACAGCTATAGGTCGAGTCAGGACCTGTATCTCTTTTGGTTGTGTGCCGAGGAACTCAGCAGCATGCTAAAATTCAGTGGACCTTTATGCTTTCACGCAAGGAACCAAGGAATAGTATCTTAAGCAGGAAACTGTATATATATACTTAAAGCCATCCATATTCCATCACCCTGTTTTGTTATCCTTTAATTTTACTACCTGCATCCACGTGATGTACATTTTGCTCTTACACTTTACGGTCAATGCCACGAAAAAGACATAATTGATATATGGATTACAAGATAATATACTAATATGGTTGTATGCATCTCTATAGTGGAGCTTCCAGTTAATTTGCTTGAGCTTTTTACCTTTCCGAAGTACTAAAAAATAAAATAGTGCAATCATTTCTCTCTAATTAATTTTTTTTGTGACTGCAGAAAATAGATGACAACAGTGAACTTAATATTGCAGTGGATTTGATAACCGGCCTACCAAAAAAGCAAGAAAATTCCGAATGCATGTTCTGGAGTCATCACCTATGTTAACATCTACTCCTCTTTCTGATTGTTTTGAATCGATTGTGCCGGAATCAGATATTCAGATAGATCATGATCCATTACCATCAACTCCAGCCCCATCTAGCTCCACATTATCTCCTATTTTTCCATTACATGATGTTAACGAACCAGATTTACATAAAGAGATCAAAGTTGATGAGAAAAATGATCCAGGCCCATCCAGCCCCACAATATCTTCTAATTTTGCATTACATGATTTTAAGGATCCAGATTCTAATAAAGAGATCAAAGATGATCAGTCATATTATTACCTCCCACAAGGTATTTGTGTAACTTATGATGTGTATTTTCATATCCAATATATATTCTTTAATTGTTTTTTTTGCAGAGTATACATTAACGATCATGATCTATGTGCTCATATAGCAATAGAATCACATCCGGGAAAAAAATTGTTGGTTCACATAGATGGAAGTATCTATACCTAATAATAAAGCGGCTATTGCTTCTGTCGGAAAACCCACCGCGACACTTTTATAAAAAAGCCCCTGTATTTTTTGTTATTCAACCCGCGCTCCATCATTTATCTGCAACGCAAAAGGAAAAACGATTCGCTGCAAAAATTATACCCGTACACATCGCCTCCTCCCGTCGACCCTGGGCCACCCTGGCCTGTGCCCGTCGCCCCACCAATCGCCGCCGTGGCCGACCTCAAACGCCACCGCTGCCGATCTCAACCCACCCGCCTCCACGGTCGTACATCTCCCCGCTCACTGCCCCATTGCGGCGCTCGAGCGCATCACGTCGACCCTGGTCCACTCTGGCCTGTGCCCAGGCCGCTGCCATACCACTCGCCGCCACGGCCGACCTCAAC